>NC_092319.1:6672500-6972500 GCF_036785885.1 Coffea arabica | reverse complement strand
TCCCTACAACTTTCATGTTTTAAGCCAAGGCCAATTCGACCTCTAACTAGGAGCTAAAAATTCGGACAGAATGTTCCTTCACAAAACCTAGTTTTCTGAAATTTCTTCTAAAACAGAAATTGATTGCAATTGACCACTTTTTCCACCTCATAGAGTCCTTAAACATCATTTCCAATCATCATAGATGACCACATACTCATATTCATAAGAAAACAGAAAAATCCCCAATAATTATAAAACTTCACCAATTCAACCAAAATCAAGATATCTTTCACCCAATCACACATTTAATCAACGCAACTCATTACTTTGACATTATCAAGACCAAAGGAAGCATTCCCTAGTTTCTCACCTTGAAACCAAAGAAAAGAGACCACTTAGCACCATAAGTTTCCAAATAACTTCACCGATCACCTCAAGACCACTTAGCAAAGAGATTTTATGGAATGATTTGGAGTTTTATTGGTTGGATTTGAAGATTGAGCTAGAAATAGAAGGAAGAAATTGATAGCTTTTCTTTCTTTTCCTTTGACAGAGAGCCGGTTATGAAGCTTTAGAAATAAGGATGATTTTTGGCAATTTTTTGATTTATTTGATAAAGTAGGGAATAGTGTAGTCAAAGTCCAAGACTTAATCTTATGGTGACACTTGTCACCTTTTGGTTCAAAACTTATCTTTTTGTCTCTCCAATACAAATATCTTAACACTTTGTAAAATAATATCACTTAATACAAAATTCCAACAAGTTGTCAAAAATATAATGCATTTACCGCACTTGCGGGTCCTACGTTCAAAATACGCTATTAATTTCTCAAAAACTAACCGATACTAGAAAAATCATTTTAAAACTATCTTTGCTCATAAACTTTATTTGGGGAATTTTTCTAATCAAGAAAATGTAGAAAATGCGGGCGATTAAAAAAAATAAACCCTAGAAAATTAGAAAATTTCCGGGTTCTCAAACTCATTCTTTTCGGGGCGTCACACGACACGTTTAAATTCAATACTTCACATTTGCAGCATGAATACATTTCATTTTAGGCTCACCCCGGCATACAAAAAAGGGTTCCCTTTAGGTCATATTTCACTTGTGTATTTCATATTTATTCGCTTTGATAAAATGGCATCATGCATAAATCCTAGAAAGGGAATGCCATTTAGGGGATCCCGTGTTAGGAATAAACCATCTTGTGTCTCGGATACTTAATCCAAGGAGACTTGCACGTTTACATTTTGTATCATCCAAAGGGGTAGTGCACGAGATAAGGTAGGATCCGATCACTTTCATAGAGCGTTCTTTGGAATATGAGCATTTAATAATCACTTTTTGATCATTTTATCAAAATTGGTAAAAATCCCTTGCATGAAGGACATTAATATGAAGAAATTTACAAATAATTCCTCACTATTGAGATGATAGATAAATTGAGGCCAAAATTTGATTTTAGAAGGCTCATAGACTAATGCATCGCAATAAATTTTTGAAACTACCTGTCAATTCCATTCAATCCATCGGACCATTTTATTTAGCAATTTCATCCAGTCCATTTTATCAATTTGTTCATTTTTAGGGCAACCTAATCGATTTTGAATTCATTTGACTAGTTTACCCATTTTAAGGTAATCTAGTCGATTTTTGAATAGATCATTAATTTCATTCAATTCATTTGATTAGTTTACCCATTCTTAGGACAATTTTATCGATTTTGAATAAATCATCAATTTCGTCCGATCCATTTGACAAATTTGCCTAGTTTTAGGGCAATTCGGTCGATTTTGAATAAATCATCATTTCACTCGATCTGTTTGATCAATTGATTTCATTCAATTCATTTGATTAGTTTAATTCATTTTTAGGGTTATCCATTCAATTTTGAATAAATAATCAAATTTCATTCAATGCATTTGACCATTTTACCTTTTTTAAGGTGATCTGATCCATTTTTGAATAAATCATCAATTTCATCCAACCCAGTCAACTATTTAGGGTTTTAATGTCAAATTTCAAATTGAGAAACCTAGTTGTTTTTAAGAAAATCACCCATAGCATTTATTTGATTTGGATGAATTAGGGTTTTGATCTGTGTTAGGAAATTTCAAATTCCTTCAAAAACAAGCTCGTCAAAGTTAAATTAATTTGTATAAATTCTTGTGCCAACCAAAACCAATCATTCATTTAGATTTGTCCTCATTTTGTTGGAGATCTCCCGCTATTCAATTGGTCCAAAATTTTCAAATTACTTTCTAATCAAATATCAATAAGTTGATCAGACCCCTCAGGTATGGTATTCATGCTAGGCCTACTCTTGGCACAAAAAGGGTTCCCCCCTATAGGACATGCATCCGAATTTTTTGGATGTTTACTAACTCTTGTCTTTTTCTTTTTCTTTGTATTCTTTTTGTTGGAAAAGCTAAGCAAGGGCTAAATCTAAAGATGATTCCTTTCAAAATTTTCAGGTAATACTTAAACATAATTTCTCGTCGAAACCCCATCATAACACGATCCCGTAGTCAAGTCCAGAGGAATCGTGTAAACATGAGTTCACAACCGGAACCGTCGGATAGGTCTGCTACTGCAGCTCAACCTGAGACTGCGAGTTTAGGGGTTCAGCTAACCGAGATGCTTACTAAGTTTGGTGAGATGGTTACTGAGATGGCGGCCTAAAGGAAATTGATTGATGAGCTTATCAGTAGCGAAGTTCAGCCCGAACCCGTACCCGTCAGACAACCTGAGCAAGAACCATTTGTCATACCTCCGATTCAAACTACTGTTATTCCATCTTTCCCTATTCCGCCCGAAGAAACTTTCACCTATACCACCACAAATTTGCCATACACCTACCCCCCTAATCCTTCATTTCTTCCTACTCACACGCAAATTCCACCACCCCAAGTCACTTCGAATATACTTCCTGAGTAGTATACTTTTTATCCCACCGCTGCAGAGCCCCTACTACCAGACCCTGCTGTCCAAGCCAAACCAAAAATAGGAGAATCTTCTGCTCCTGTTGATACGAAGTTGTTCAAGCGCCTGGACCGTTTTGATAAATTTATGAGGAAAAGTCAAGGGTTAAATAAGCAAGGGGTGCTGGATTATGATGAGCTTTGTCTCTTTCCCAATGTGCAATTGCCTATGAGGTTCAAAACCCCAAAATTTAACAAGTATGATGGACAGGTAATCCCAAAACACATCTCCGACTGTTTGCTAACTTGGGTAGGCCAATAGATGATGAAAATCTACCTTTAAGGCTATTCCCAGAAAGTCTGGAAGGCGACGCGTTGGATTGGTATTCAAATTTGAAGCCTGAGGATATGAGGTCTTGGATGGATCTATCAATCGCTTTTGTGAGGCAGTATGAATACAATTGCGAGCTCGCTCCAACGAGAACCACATTGGAGGGGACTAAGAGAAAATCATCGGAGGACCACAAGACGTATGCGAAGAGATGGAGGAAATTGGCCGCCAAAGTGGAGCCTCCCATGACTGAAGATGAAATCGTTCGTACGTTCATCAAATCTCATGACCCACCTTATTTTGAGGAAATTTTTCGAATGATTGGGTGTTCCTTTGCTGAAATTGTCAATAAATTGGAAGAATATGATGAGTTTATGAGGGCAGGAAAGATTGTTAATGTGTCGGCTCTGAAATCGCAATTGGAAGCGATGCAAAATCAAGGCAGAAATCCCCGTTCAAAAAGAGAGAAGAGGAGGCTTCATTTGTCTCGAATCGAGGCCCTTCTTTTCGACCTAGATCCCAACAATATCCCACCTACTCACCCCATTATCCATACCGGCCACACCTTCAACCTGTCTATAACACCAATATTAGCCATCTCTGATCTCGCCCAAATTACGCCAACCCGCCAATAGCCCCTTTCCAAATATTTCAACCGAATTTTCAACAAACTCGTTCTTGTCCTCCTTTCAACCAGAGTTTTCCCCTACCAAACAGACCCACCCACAACTATCCCCAACCCACTGAAACCTACAATCAAAGCCGTACCCGAACCTTCACCAACCTAGGCAGGCCTTTGGACCAATTGTATGAGCAGTTAAAGGCTGCCGATAAGATAGGTGTGATTCCCTGTCCAACTTACCCTTATGGCATGCCTGCCTGATACAATCCACAGTCCACTTGTGCCTATCATTCGGGAGCACTTGGCCACTCAACCGCCGATTGTAAAGCCCTTAAGCACAAAGTCCAAGACATGATCGAGGCAGGGGAAGTAGTGCTAAGAAAAAAGGGTGGGCAAGGACCGAGCATAAATACAAATCCTTTTCCTGAACACAAGAACACCTTTGAGGCATCCACCTCCAACGAAAAAATTTGAAAAAGGAACTTTGCACAATTGGATTGCCGAGTATCTTCCCTCTCGAAGGAAAGTTCGATAAATCTAGGATTGTCATTTGTTAAAATTCACGAAAATCGGCACTATTTGCTTTTGTGTAAATAGTTTTAGTATGTTCAATCAAGTTTTGGCTAAAACAATTTTTGCATTATCAAATTCCTATGTTGTTTTTTAAATTTTGCAATAGCATGTATAGTCACATCTTTTCATTATTTTGGTTGATACCATTTTATTTATATTGATTGTTTATTGATTTTAATTTCACTCTAAGCTCTTTCAGATGGCCAAAAATAAAAGTTTTTGACCTTTGGATATCACTGTTCTGGAATCCGATGATGGCAATCTCGATATCACTCAAGACTTTGAGATTATGGAATCCGAAATTCAAAACGAGAGTGATAATGAGGAAGTATATGGTTCTTTTTTCAAAAGACCCTGAACAATATGAAGAGAAATCCAAATCGAACCTAAAAGAGACAGAGATTGTTAACAATGGCATCGAGACTGAAATCAAAGAAATAAAGATCAGTAGACATTTGAATGAAAAGCAGAAAAAGGGAAGCTGTGCTGCCTGCCGAGATTGAAATCCCTTCATTGTGTATTCTAATGGAAGCCAAGTTGGAAGAAGCTGATTGATTAAAGTAACGTCATGAACAATTGGCTCTGATTGATAAAAAGTGTCTGAATGTTATATGTCATGGCCGAAGCTACCAAAAACACATGGCCCAAAAAGGTCCACCGGCGATTCTTTGAAAAGGGACAAAGTGCTAAAGCGAATTTGCCATTGCAAGATGAAGTCAAAGGCGAATTTTTTCTAAACTGGCAAGGCCATTTGTCGTTCAAAAAGGGCTACCGAGCGAAGCACTTGTCCTAACAGAGATGAATGAACAGGTATTTTCTCAACCTAGCAACTCAGACATGTGTAAGAAATTCTTTATTTGATTATGCAAATTTCTTTTAGAAAGTCATGCAAGGGATGAGACAAAAGTTAAGCCATCTTCCTTTCCAATCAAAACTTTTTACCTCTAGTCATCCCCTTTGAGCTATCAGAACAATCATTTTCGTTTGGCAACCCCTGAGAATTATAAACCCCACACTGGGGCAAATTTAGTTTTTAGAAAAATGCAAAAGTGAGGAAATTATAATGAAAAAAATGCAAAAAGAGAAGAATTCAATCAAACTGGGGCAAATTCTCCTCAGTTTCATTCAAAAATTGGAGATAATTTCAAAATGATGCAATCTCAAGTTATTTCACACATTTCATCAAAAATTTGATTTCAAACCTCAACTTTTCTTGAAAACACCTCACATGACCTCATTACCAAAGCCCAAAGTCCTGGCTTTCGTCACTTGCTGTATTTCTGTTAGAAAATTTGCTAATCAAATGGCAAGTGACGTCCATAATGCCTTCACCTAAGTTTATAAGGGAAGCGCATTTTACTGATGCTAGCAATCTTCAACTCATATTCTTGAGTGGATCATGGTCGAGCTTTTCCATCGTTCTTTATGTGAAAACCCGAAAGGGCACCTTAAAAAAAAAGAAAGAACAAGAAGAAAGAGAAAAAAAGAAAAAGAAAAAAGATGAAGGAAAAAGAAAAAACAAAAGAACAAAAAAAAAGGTGGGGGCAACCTTGGTAAAAACCCGAAAGGGCGCCAAGGTAGGATTCTACAGCAAGCAAGCACGAGGAAGAACAACTGGTGACTTGGTTCATTTGGATTTCTCTTCATTTTGTAATGCTTTTGCCAATGTTGAAATCCAGAACAAAGATATCTAGAGATTCGAATATGACATCTGTTGGCCAAAAGCTATGTCATTCTGTAAAATATTTCTTTTGCAAATACATTCTTAGGAAACTCATTATTTTCAAATTGATTGCATTCATGGCATTTTTGTAGGATTTAAGCACAAATGGTTATGTTTGCATTCTTGTGCATATTCATTCCTGCATGACATGTAATTTTTCTTGCATACCTCATTTTTATCATTGAATGTTGGTGAATGATAATCCCCATAGTTTATTCGAAGCATACTCGGATTCAGTTTTCTTTTGAAAATGGTTGAGATCCAGCAAAGCCGTCTACGCAGGTTTCGTGATATGGCAAGTGTATCCATGGTTAGCTTGGGAAAATGTCACAGCAAAAGTTGACAAAGGCGTTGAAAGACTCATGTTTACACGATTCTCAAAGGAAAACGAATCAAATGATGGTGGCAATTTCTTTATTTTTCCTCTTTTGCAGAAAATTGCATGCACAGATGAAAGCAATCACACCTCACACTGGAATCGGTGTCAGAAAGAGTTCTCCTGTGAACAAAGGCGAATCGAAAATGTTGCAAGCAAATTCGATCAAAAGGTACAACAACATGGCAATGCAGAATCAATCATCGGCTCAGAGGCAAAAACTTAACCTCTACAGAAAATTTTGGGCTATTTTTCAGGTAAGTATCCTGGAATTTCCGATCTTAAATTCTGTTCAGGTCAGTCCCATGATTTTAAATTTTGTTCGGGTCAGTCCCATGATTTAAATTTTGTTCGGGTCAGTCCCATGATCTAATTTTTGTTCGGCTCAGTCCCATGATTTAAATTCTGTTTGGGTCAATCCCATGATTTTAAATTTTGTTCGGGCCAATCCCAATATCTAAATTTTGTTCGGGTCAGTCCCATTATTTAATTTTTGTTCGGGTCAGTTCCATGATTTTAAAGTTTGTTCGGGTCAGTCCCACGATTTTAAATTTTGTTCGGGTCAGTCCCATGATCTAATTTTTGTTCGGGTCAGTCCCATGATTTAAATTCTATTTGGGTTAATCCCATGATTTTAAATTCTGTTCGGGCTAGTCCCAAGATCTAAATTTTGTTCGGGTCAGTCCCCATGATTTAATTTTTGTTTGGGTCAGTCCCATGATTTTAAAGTTTGTTTGGGTCAGTCCCATGATTTAAATTCTGTTCGGGTCAGTCCCAAGATCTAAATTTTGTTCGGATCAGTCCCATGATTTAATTTTTGTTCGGGTCAGTCCCATGATTTTAAATTTTGCTCGGATCAGTCCCATGATTTAAATTTTGTTCGGATCAGTCCCATGATCTAATTTTTGTTCGGGTCAGTTCCATAATTTAAATTATGTTTGGGTCAATCCCATGATTTTAAAGTTTGTTTGGGTCAATTTCATGATTTAAATTCTGTTTGGGCCAATCCCAAGATTTAAATTTTGTTCGGGTCAGTCCCGTTTAAATTTCCTGTCTCGAGTCAGTCCCGATTTTAAATTTCCTGTTTCAGGTTAGTCCCGATTTTAAATTTCTCGTTTGGGTCAATCCCATTTTAAATTTCTGGTTCGGGTCAGTCCCGTTTTAAATTTCTTACCTGGGTCAATCCCATTTTAAAATTTTGTTAAAGGGGTCAGTCCCCATTTCTAAAGCGTCCATCGTTCGAGACGTTCGCAGTCGAATATCGCAGGTGAGTATTTGGTGTCTATTTCTTTGTCTCAATTTTTCCAAAAACTCAGACAAAGAGGGGCAAACTGTAGACACCAAATTTTTAGGGTATTTTTGTTTACTATTATTTTTATTATTTTTATTAGTTTTATTTACTTTTAGTCTTTTATTTTTATTTTTAAAGTCATTTTAGCGTAGCATTTATCGGGGAAGAAAATCATTCACAAAAATATGTTTTAGTTATTTTAGCTTTAGGTTCATTGTTATTTAATTAAAAAAAAGGAAAAAAAGGGAAAATCATCAATTAAACCCAAAAATTTGTTTAGGCATTTTATTTTATCTTTTATTCCTCGGTTTCCTCATTTTATTTGATTTTACTTAAAATGTTATTTTTGGCCATTTCTTCTATTTTACTCATTTCCGTTGTTTTTTTTATATGTCTAATTCATCACTCAAAGATCTCATTCATAAAATCTAAGGGCTCCAAAATTTTGGTAAAAAATCCAACTATCATCCTAGCCTTAGGTGTGAGGGTTTGAGAGTTTAGTTTCCCATATAAAAGGGATAAGAGGAAGCCGCAAAAAAAAAGGGGAGGAGAGGTCAGAGATAGAATCCAAGTTGACGGCTGGTGGAGTGAGGAAAAAGGAGAGAGCTTGGTTTGAGGTAAAGAAACTAAGCAAGAGGGGAGCGGCTAGGTTTAGAAAAACAGAGCAAGAGTGGGGGATAGAGAAAGCTTACGGTAAAAAGAAAGAGAAAACTGGAAAGACAGCAAGGGGAAGAAAGGAAAAGGGACGGCTGCTGAACAAGAAGAAACTTTTGTTTCTGCCTTCATACGGTGCTCTGGAAATCTCTTCACCAGAAATTTGTATCTTTGAAGTCGACGTCCAGACACAATCTCTTCGATTCTTCTTTGTTCACTGGACTCAATAAGGTGCTAAAGGTAATCCCTTTTGCCTCATATCTTCAAGCAAGCCCAGCAGATTGTATATTTCTTCTTTTTTTCATCAGACTTGCATGATCCTTAATCTGTTCTTTATTGTTCTTATTTGTCCGGATTCTCCTCGAGTGTATCTGCTAAAGATAAGCCGTTATGTTTGGGTTATGTTAGAACTGATGATTTGAGGGTTATGTGGGTTTGGGGCTAATGAAATAATGGTTTTGTCCGAATTTTTGTATGAAAAACATATGTATGAGATGAACTGCAAGTTCACAGTAGAAAAGTTGCAGAAGAAAAATTTCGTCTAGGCTGTGCTTTCGCGAATGAATGATTATGATTGTGGTTGAAGATAACTATGATCATACTTTGTGATGTTTCTGTGCTATGGATAGGTTGGGGTCAGTTTTTTTTTTGGTTCATTTGACAAGTATTCGAAACTGTGAATATAATTTATCAACCATGAACAGATAGTATTCTTTTCCCACATATGTAATCTGATGAATTAAAGGCTGCATCTTTGATCTTTGTTTGTGTGTGTGTGATTCGAGTCCGAGAATTCCTAGCAGTGCAAACTCCAAGATTCGAGCTTGATTGTTGTTTTGATTTGAGAGTTTGGTGTTTTGCTTGATTTTGACATGAAAACTCAGAACTTGAAACCAATGAACGAACCTGAGTTCTTGTGAGTCCCTGAACTCAGATTTTTCCTTCTTAGCTGTTTGACATCACGTCTTGATGATGAGTTCGGGAATTTGATAAGTGCTTGAGATTGGATTTATCGTTAAAATTTCTGCATAAGATTCCAAGTTTGTTTCGGATGAACCCAGAAAATTAAAGCTTCTGTTGCATAAAGCCTTCGATACTTGCACCTCCACATTTCGGTCCTCTTTGTTTTCTTTGTTTGCATTTTACTGGTGATATTTTAAGTTTGTCCCATGTGCCTCAAGGTGCTAAAGTGAGCTCCATGTTAGATGAAATCATTTCTTGTCAATTTTGCTGCACTATGGTTTCATAGCTTATGAATCCGCAGCATATAAAGCCTTATAAAGCTGTTACACAGCAACTCATAAGCTCCATACTCATTTGCATTTGTTAGCATTGAAGCTTATCATTTGGTTTGTGATTTGCTACATCATATTAGCTTCCTTTTCTCCAAATGTACAAAGAACATGTTGCTGTTTTGTTTTCATTCGGCTCACCTGCTGTTTCTTTTATGCTGGTTCAATAAGTTGCTAAGAGGATTGCGTTCCTGTGATTGCATTTTGTTACTTGTTTGAATGTTAAAATTCTGTGTGTTGTTACTTAGATTAAGGCTTTGATATTTGGTTGAGATTAGTTGTGTTGGGATGGAAAGGAGATTGCATTCGAATAACCCAGAAAGAAAGCTTCTCGAATTGCAGAAGAAGAGAAAGCCTTCGTAGCATGCATGGATGTTTTCAGAAAAATTGCATTTTAACCCCCTAAGTTTCCCCTTATCCTATTATGACCCATAAAATTGGAAAATTTAATCGATTTTGCCCCTTAAAATTGTTAATTTTCTTTGAAGTGATTTAATGTGATTTTTGGATAGGTTTTCAGTGAATTGTAGGATGATTTTGAAGGTTTAATATTTCTTTGGTAGATTTATAGTCTTGATTTGGATTTTAGTAGAATTTTGGGTAATTTTGTTGTTTAACTATAATAAATTGGTTTTCCATTCTTTTGTGAAGTTGAGTATTTGATTTGGACAGATTCCATCTTAAGTCACTAATTTTAGTACCTTATTCTAGAACTTTTTGATTATTGGGTTTTGTTTGCTTTAATTTCTTGAGCATAGATATTTTATGTAAATACCTTAAGTGATTCCATTTTGTGACTAATTTTTGTTTAATTTTCATTCCATGCTTAATTCTCATTTTTTTTACGTAACTAATCGTTAATTAAAGTGATTCCCTGACCCCTTTTTGTTTTTGGAGGATAAATAAGTGAATTCACTTCATTAGGATATCAATTCATGGGAGGTACACTCTATCCTTTGTTTTTGTTTTTGTTTTATTTGACTCTATGTGCCTTATGTGTCTTATGTGTGTAATTGCATGATTTTGAATGTTTTATTTTCATTTATTTATTTATTTATTTCTTGGGTTATTGCATTTATTTTAATTTTTGTGGGATTATTCTAATGTAATTATTTGAAAGGCAATGAAATGCCACAATTGTAATAGTTAGGTATTTATTTTATTTGTTTATTGTCATTTCCCCCTCTTAGGTTGTAGTAGGGCTCCCCGAATGTAATAGTTAGGGTTTTATTTGCTTTATTTGCCTTGAGTGTTTTTGCATGCTTATGTGTTACGTGTTATCTGCTTTTTTAGGGTCTTGCATCTAGATATCATGCCTATGTGCTATGTGCTTTATGTGATTTACGTGTTTATTTGCTTTATTATGTTTTATTTGATTTATTAGACTATAGCAAATACATGTCGTCACCACACTAGTCCAACGCTAGTTGTGGCCCTTCATTCCGATTTTTCACTAGTCCAACGTTAGTGAGAACTCATAGACATGGGCTAGTCCAATACTAGACCCTTAGGGACCTTCTTCGCTAGATCATGTTTGTATTATTACATTACATGTCATGCATATTTTTCCATTTTTAGGATTCTTATCATTTTCACATAATATTTTCCCTAATAAAAATATCCCTTACCCCCATGTATATATAACATATAGATTTACATCTCATTTGGAAATTAGGGGTAGATTAGTCCATCTTGCTTGATTAGATTAGGGATAACTCCTTGAATATGAGATATGGACGAATTTGGCTTATCTAGCCTTAGCGCGCTTGTATTCCCTCTATTAAAGGGAAAATTGAGTCATGAGCATTAGTTTCCCCGCACCCATTATGATGCATTCCTTTAGGTCATACACTTGTATATTATTATTTTCTTTACTTTTTCTTTCTTTCGAGTCTCATGACTTGCATTATTCGTGACTTCTTCGAAAAGTCTTTATTGGGTATCACAATTAATGTGATTGGCACCATTCGAGTTTTGAAGAGAAATTTCGACCCTCCGATACCCTCTTAGGTCTAGGGTTTGCATTCATATAGTACATCTAAATGTGATAAATCTTTAGGTTAAAATAAGAAAATCTTTGACTAAACAGCGCAACTAGCCTTGGCTAGGTTGAAAGGGTGCCTTGGATTCTTATCCTTGCCTTCTCTTCCTTCAAATGTGACTCCCGAATCTTTTTCTCCGATTTTCGTAGATTTGGAGTCGTTTAAAAAGGGTTTTCTACTTTTTCTTTAAAAATTCATTTTTAGGTGACTTGGTACACCTCAACTCAATACCAAGTGGCAACTCCATTTTTCATTCAAAAAACCCCTTTTAAACTATATTTTGGGTCAAATCGTCGCATTTTCAAGTCCCATTTAGACCCATATTTTTCATTTTCTTTTTAAATCAAAAATTCATTTTTTAATAAAAAATTGAATCAAAAGCCATTTTTTCAAACACGTCTTTTATTTTTCTTTATTTAAAAATGGGGCGCGACAATATTTTTCAATTAAAATTCTGAAAAGGAAAATTTTCACAAAAATATGTTTTAATCATTTTAGATTGAATTTCTTTCAAATAAATGAAAATTTTGCAATGCAATTTCAATTAGGAATTAGCTTTTTCTTTGTTTACCTAAATTGATTTTTGAAAAATAAAAATATAATAAATAAATAAAGATAAAAAAAAAAGGATAGATGGAGGCCATGCACCATGGCTAGATTGGGTGCATGAAAATAGGACAAATGTCCTCATTTTGTTGACACCACATGCAAGGAGGGAGGTAGGTGGCAAGACACTTGAAAGCCTAGGAACATTTGGAAACAAAAAGAAAAAAATAACATGGAAAAGAGAGAAGGAGATGGGTGGCTGAGGAGGGAAGAGAGAAAAAAGAGAAAGAGCAAGAAGCCAAAAAAAAAAAAAAAAAAGCCACGGGCTGTGAAAAAAGGAGAAGAGTTACGGGACTGAGGAGGGAAGAGAGAAAAAAGAGAAAAAGCGAGAGAGCTGGGGAGTGACGGGCTGAGGGAAAAGAAAAAACTGGGGGAAAAAGCAAGAAAAAGAATAAGGGTTTCGGGGAAGAGAGAAGAAACGGAAAAAGACAGAAGCAAAGGAAAGGAGGAAAAGGGCGGGCGAAGAGAAAAACAGAAGGGCTAATTGAGGAAGAAACGAAACAAGGAAAAGCAAGAAAGGGGGAACCTGGAAAATTGGGGGAGAGAGCTTCGTGGCAAACAAGAGAGAGAGAGCAAGAGAGAAAGAAAGAGAACATAGAAGGAGATACAGAAAGCGAGAGAGGAAAAATCTGTGAAAAAAAAAGACACAAGGAACAAGTAAAGAAAGCTGCAGACGGATGGAGAGTTTGAACCAGTAGCAAAAGAACAGAGGAAGAGCTGGGGTAGCTGCCGCTTGCCGAAATCACCCACTGCTATCGCCATCAGAATTTCGAAAAAGCATTGTAAATAAGAAAAATTTCATTAGGTCACCAATTCAAGGGAGATACATTCTACTCCTTTATTTTGATTTTACTTGATCCTATGTGCTACTATGTGGTTTTATGTGTGAATTGCATGCTTGTTTGAATGTTTTTTATTTATTTATTCACTTTATTTATTTTAATTTTGTATATTTATTTTAACTTAATTTTTGGTTATTTGAGAGGCATTTAAATGTCAAATTGTAATAGTTAGGTTATTATTTTATTTCATTTCATTCTTCATCCCTTTATATTGTAGTTAGGGCCCCCTAATGTAATAGTTAAGTCCTTATTTGCTTTATTTGCTTTTTGTGTTTTGCATGCCTATGTGTTACGTGTTACTCGCTTTCTTAGGGGCTTGCATCTAGATATCATGCTTATGTGCTATGTGTTTTATGTGATATTATGTGTTTACTTGTTTTTATTATATTTATATGAATAATTTAGTTATAATTAATGCATGACGTCACTACACTAGTCCAACGCTAGTTGTGGCATTTTTTTCTGATTCCATACTAGTCCAACGCTAATTGTGGCCTTCGTTTCCATTTCTCACTAGTCTAATGCTAGTGAGAACTTATAGGCATGGGTTAGTCCAACGTTAGACCCTTAGAAACCATCCAAGTGCTAGATCATGTTTGTGTGACAATCACTACATTTGCATGCATATTTTCTATCTTTTAGGGTTTTTATCATATTGCATGACATTTTCCTTATATGTACATCCCTTATCCCATATTTCCCTTATATGTATATTCCTTATCCCTACGTGTGAAACATGACATTAGACTTGCATTTCATTTAAGAAAATTAGAGCAAGATTAGATCATTCACTTGACTAGATAGGAAATACCTCTCGAATATGGGATATTGACGAGTATGGCTCTCTAGTCTTAACAAGCTCGTATTCCCTGTATTAAAGGGAAAATTAAAATCACAAATTTTTTTCCCGCACCCATTATGATGCATTCTCTTAGGACATATATATATATATTTTTGTATATTATTATCTTTCTTCGAATCTGACTTTTGCAAATTTCGTGACCTCTTCAAAGAGTTAATTTTGGATATCGTAATTAATGTGATTTGCACCAATTAAGCTTTTTGAAGAGATATTCCGATCCCCCGATGTCCTCCTAGATTTAGGTTTTGCATCCATAATAGTGACATCCAAATGTGATAAATTTTTAGGTTAAAATAAGAAATTTTTTGACTAAATTACGCAACTAGCCTTGACGAGATTGAAAGGGTGTCTTGGATTTTATTCTCGCCTTCCCTTTCTTCAACCGTGACTTCCGACCCATTTTTCTCTGATTTTCGAAGATTTGGAGTCGTTTAAAAAGGATTTTCTCTACTTTTCATTTAAAAAATTTATTTTAGATGATTCGGTACACCTTAACTCAATACCAAGAGACGACTCCTATTTTTCATTAAAAATCTCTTTTAAACTATTATTTTGGATCAAAATTGTCGCATTTTTTAAAGTCCCATTTAGGATCATTTTCTTTCTTTATTTTCTAAAAATTAAAAAAACTTGTTTTCAAATAAAAAAATTCATTTTTATAAACCCGTAATTATTTATTATTTATTTTTCATTCAAAAACGGGGCGCGACAGGAGGGTAGGCGAAGCCAGGGGTGTTAGAATGGTAGAAGGTACGATTCATGTTTCCCATTATTTGGATAAAATTTTGGCTATGCTAAGACCTGAGAGCTAGAGACGAACATGCAAGAAAAATACCCTGAGTTAGTTACGACTAAATGTATGAATTTCGAGATCAAAATTCTTTTAAGGGGGAAAGAGTGTGACGACTTGAAAATTCACCTATATTTTTTCTTATAATACCCTTTTATTTTGAATAAGTTACTTTATAATAACTTTATTACTAAATTAGTCCCTCCCTAGTTGTAATAAATAATAAAATCGAGAGTTTTATCTTTACTTTTACAGTTAGGGTAAACTAGGGTTTACGTATTTTGGCCATGTGATAACTTGGTAAGGTGTGTGTACTAAATTTGGTGGTTAAGAGTGAGTTTTAGATAAGAACAAGTGTGTGATTAGAAGTGCTATTAATAAGTTAGTGAAGCATGAGTTAAAACACAATTATGAGCGAGTTAAGGAAAATAGACTTGAATCGACGTGTACCGTTTGTTACCGATTAAGTACACCACTTGACCATTACTTTCTTATCCTAATTTTCTTGTTTTTATTTCACCTAATCCTCTCAAAATTACCCCTTAACCCAACCATCTTTGTTGACTAAGGAAAAGGAAAGAAAACAAAAAAAAAAAAGAGAAAACTTGGCTTTAACAAGTGTCAAACATCTAAGGGTTGGTTGACCAAATGAGTTTTCTTTCTTCTTGGTTCATTTTTCTTCATTCCCTTCTTATGTTAGCCGAAAATTGGGAGAGAAAAATAAGAGAGAAAACCTCTAACTCCAACCTTGAATCTTGCCTTGTTTGAGTTGAAACCACAAAACTAAACTGATTAAACTAGCACCAAGGAGCTAAGGAAGCTTGTTGTGGAGTTGTTTAGAGAGAAATAGCTTGGTTCTTCACTGTCTTCAAGTGTTTTGGAAGGTATAAATCTAAAACTTCCTTTTCCTTTCTTGTTTTAGCAAAATATGGGATAGATGTGTTGAATCTTGAATTATGTTGGATGATACTCTAGTTTTGGTAAAGATTAGCGAATTTCAGCTAGGGTTTGTGATTTTTCAGCTTTGATTTATGATGTTTATCTCTAATATGTTGGTATTGAGCTTGGAAATAGAATTTGTGAAATTATTAGTGACTTGATTGTGATATTTAGCCTTAAAAGATGAACTTTCAGCTTTGTTAAGCAATTTTCGGCTTTGATGAGTAGTTTTAGGGTTGATATGCAAAATTTCAGCATTTGGTGGTGAATTTCAGTTCTGCCCTATTTCTGGACTCAACTTGGGATGCAAATTTCTTCATGTTTTAGACTGAATTTGTGACGGCCACACCTTCCCCTAAAGCGAACCAAAAGGGTTCGGCGGACCACTTGCCCAACTCTCACCAAGACTCACTACAGTTCTCAAATAAATTACAATGTAAATCTCAAATATTACATCAAATACTCCACGAATTTACATACCACAAGTGAATTCGAAATTCAAAATATACATGAGATATTCCATCCGGTCATATTAATAAGTTAATACAAGTGTTTCCTTTGCCTCGAGCCCTGTGGAGAGGAAATAAATATTTTGGGGTAAGTTAGAAGTTCAGCGAGTGTCCAGTAAAAATCAATAATCAAATAAGTTTCGCAATAATGCATTTAGATGATGTCATGAATCAGTGATCAAATGTAGATCTATGTCTTAGATTCGAAACGCCATAAGCTTCATTTCAATCAGATAAGTGTAGATTCAGTTGTGATTAAAATGCCAAAAGATGAGAGGAAGTTGATGATTTTAGAATTTCCTTTGCTTGACATGATATTTGTGATCTAGGACTTGGTCTCGAGCAAGGAAACTATCTATGATGGATGAGGATCATGAGCCGTGATTGGTGAGTGATTCCAAAACTGTTTCCAAAATTACTTTTCAAACAATTTCTTGCACTGTTTACTCGATATCATGTGTGCCATGCAATAATTTGGTTCAAATGAGTGCTTGGAAGTCTTGTACTTAACACTAACGTCTCCACCTTAATGACACTTGACTTGCCTTGAGTGTTGGAGCACCGATGGCTCCCTTGTATTGCTTGATTGTTACTTGATTTATTTGAACGTTGGATGTTTAAGTACAATGATTTCACCAAAAGCATGAAAGTTATAAGGAATTGAGTTAACTTTCGACCTGCAAAATTTCAGATCAATTGGATCATTTTAGCTTATAATTTGGCCAGAGTACTCCTGACTGCGCAAAACCTCTAATTTTTCTGATTTGTTTTTAATGTGCTTTTAACCGTCCATTTTTTACCCTGAAAAGGAGAGAACTGGGTGTCGATGTCTCATAGGAAATGTAGGTCCATGTCTTAATTTCGAAACGCCATAAAATATATCTCGATCCGATCTACCTAGCTACAGTTATGACCAAAACCCTGAAGGATGACAAATCTGCCATTTATAAGTTCTTCTTTAAACTGGTTTCAAGCTTTGGTTAATGGTGATAAGTTATTATTTGGTATGTTTGGTTAGTTTTGAGGTCTTGAATAGATATATATGGTTGGTTATCACTTGTGGTTGAATTGGAGGTTTGTTGGCTTGTAAATCCAAGTTGTACTTGGATGGAAAAATGGATAAATACAAAGGGCGTGCTGCCTAAATTTTCGCTCGAAGATTCGGCGAGTGAACTCGAGACTTGAGCGATGACTCGAGGTTGAAGCGAATTTTGATTGTTTATGGTATTCGAATTTTCTTTAGTAAGATGTACATAAGTTGAAATTTTTACCGAAACTCGTACCCTTTAAAAAGTAAAAATAGCGACCCTTAAAAATATGATTTTCTCGATTTTCCATACCAAGTGCGACTTCCAAAGTATAAATCACTTCTTTATCAAAATTAAAAGAGCGAGCATGAACTTTCTAGAGTTTGATAAGGCATATGACTACTACTTAAACAAGTTTCATTTACTTGATTTTGTTGAAGCGAAACTCCTATATTTCGAACCCTAGTGGATTTTAAACTCTTAAATGATATTTTATCACAGATTTGGACTCCAACCAAGGAGTTGTACCTAAGCGTGATTTTGACAAGCACTAAGTCTTTGGTGAGTGCTTCCAAGTACATGATTCAACATGATACTTGATTTAAATACTTGATATTTGATTAGTTTGGTTAGACAAATGTGTACTTTATCGTACTTGATCTAATTCAACTAAACACTTGATATCTCATTCATGCATGTACAAGTAACTTGATTTGCATCTTACCTGTATATTGACTTGAAATACTTGAAATGTGTAGAAATGTGACATGCTTGGCATTATTTGTGACTTGGTCAGGGCTAGGCGAGTGTGCCCTTATTCGCACTCGTCCTCCCCTTCTTGAATCATCATGTAATTGTTTGAACTTGATTAACCTGTACTTAAGTTTGTATTTGTGCTTGACTTGTAAGTGCTGGGCGGCAGCATGTACCACACTCAATCCGAGTGGGAGGCGCCTCTCATTCCCTCTCCATACTTTTATCTTGATTAAATCGATTGGAGATGTTATCTCATCGACTATACTTACTTCTTGGGGGCCCAAACCTCACTGGCTAGTTAATCGAGTTGAGTTAGCAAAGGCTTGGTTGATTAGATAACGAACCATGGGTATTTAGTTTTGTCGAATAGAGTGTTATCTCTTCGACTAATCGGTATGATCGAGTATTACCACACATATTTATCTTGTTGTTCGGTCCTGGTAAGGGGGTTGATTGGTAGACGGAGATTAAAGTTAAAGTAGTGTACTACTAGACTAGTTACTTTACTTGAAAGTTGACGGAGTGTCAACTACTACTTGATCAAGCTATGGTGAAGCAACGGAAATTTGGCTCTTTAGAGCCATCTATATCCTTATATTTTGAAATGATTATTACTTGTCATATTATTGTTTCTTTTATGAACTTTTACACTTGCTCATTTTAAGAGTTCAAGTTTTATATATGGCCAACTTGCTACTTGGGTATGCATGAAATTTTGGAACCTTACTGAGTTTTAGCTCACTCGATTCCGTTAATTTTATTTTTCTTACAAGGGGTACGAGCGAGGGCGTGAAACTGGTACAAGCTAGCATAGTTTAGTTTTTGAATTTTTGCGATTGCACTCGTGCTAATGCTCAGTTAGGGCTGAATGTATCTGGAATTCATATCTTTTGTTATATTTGGGATTGTATGAATGTTTGAAATAGAGATGAATGTACATGTACGTTCCAAACTTGGGAACTATTATTTCATTTACTCTTGAGTTTGTGAACTATTTTATTTGAAGTAAGTGAGTGAGTCCTGACGAGAGTTGGGTAGGCGGTCTGCTAAATCCTGGGGCACGCCCTAGGGGAAGATAGGGTCGTCACAGATACAACTTACTACATAAAGGAATCACCACATATTTTTCAAAGATACAACTATTCCAGATAACACATCACTCATTTCTAACGTTGAATATGATAGTAGATTCACCACAGCTTTATCCATTATTTTGGGTAGTTCCTCAATTGATGTCTAAATTTGTTGTATCCACAACAAGCACCCATTTCAAATAACACATTCCAGTATGAGTTTTCTTACAAACTTCACACTTAGTAACTACAACTCTCTTCTTGAAGTATCTATTCATTCTTTCTATCATAACATGTTTATTTTCATTAAACACTTTGCGTTTCCCTTTGGTTTCATGGAAGCTTCCTTCACCACTTTTAACTTGGTTGCTAGTAATGTCTCAAAATGCAACTTGAGTAGTTGAATACACCAATTCAAAATCATTTCACATCTCCTCTAGTTTCTCTTCATATTTTCTTTTTAGTTCCATATTCTTGGTCAATAGCTCAGTTTTCTCCACATACTCTTGTTTCCATCGTCCTTCATAGTATTCAATCAATTTCATTTAAAACTCTACCTCTTTTCAAAGAATCTCTATTTTCTCATGTATAGCTTTCGAATTCCTCCTATCACCAAGTTATTTAATCTCAAATGATAGCCCAGTAAACAAATCAAAGTATCCAAAGAAGTAACTAGTCACAACTTGAAACTCTAACCATATAACTATTAAGTTCGTTTGCTTCCAATCTAGTCATGAAACTTGATCTAAACACAAGTAGAGTAATACCTCACGATACTATGATACTTTTATTCTTAGATCTTAGTAAGAAGGGTTACCATTATCGCTTATGCACATAATATAACACTAAATCATACTCCTTAGAAATCATTCTTATATGTTTAAATTTCAAAAGTTCCACGCTCTAATTCACTCTTCACTATGCACTTATTTTCAAAAGGCATATTCAAGAAGAAACTATGACCTCTTACCCTAATAGTGCCTTTTTAATCTTCAATCAAAATGATCATCCTACTTTCACCGAAGGCTACATACAAGATTAGAACCCAAACCTTTTTTTTCCTCAAAATCTCCATACATAATCCAAAACTCTCAATCTCAAATAATGTACAATTTTACAATTCTATCAAAGTACTAATCACTAACACAAAAGTGTCATGCATATTTCACCATGAATAGGCCGCTCCTCGAAACTGGAATACTCTTTCCCTTGGGTTCCTTAAGATATCAAAGATAAGGATCATATTCACTAACCAATGTTCAACTACTTTGGGGTCAGGTCTTTTAGAGAACTTAGGTAGAGAACATCTCTTTCTCTTTTTTTATTTTTAAAGTCCTTCTAGAGTTCTAACATTTCCCATATCTTGGTCTCTAAATTGGTTTGCAAGCCCAGCTCCTTGATCATGTTGGGGTGCTAAACATTCTAAAAGATTTGTCATCCAATTTATGGCTATCGCTACTTGGTCCCCTATCTCGGTCCTGGGTTACTGATTTGGTCGGCCATAATTTCCAATCACCCCCCTTAATCTTGGGGTTGTCTATGCCTACGTGGATATTCTCAAATATCATTTCCCTAACCCTCTTTCCTATACAAGTCCATATATATATATACACACATAGAAGGGAAGGATAGGAATCAGTTAGGTATGCAAGCAAGGGTAATCAATCAAGAGTCCAAAATACCAAAATACATTTATTTGAAATCACAAGACAAAGACATACTTAGTTTAAATCAGTTTATATCAAAATCAAGTAAACACATAACAAATCCGCACACTCATAGGAGAATTGAAATAGGTGTGCAATACTAACACTTTAAACATTCACAACAACGAATAAAGTTCAAATCTAACCACCATCTATCGAAACCCTAGCCAAACATTTACTGGATTAGTCCAAGATAGCATTCATCGCTCCAATCTCCTCGATCGATTCAATTTCAAGTCCAATACTAGAATCCTCCGTGCCATGACCTTTGGCATTATAACGTATCTCAAATTCACGTCTGATTTCTATTCGCATCATAATGCGATATATGATACCCTTCCTAATTCACAAGTATTCTATCATGAGAAATATTCAATACTCAAGTACAAGAATCCGAAACTAGGAGAATTCATGAATCAGGCCGTACACTCCCAAGTGCAAATCAACCAAGTTTAAGACTCCGACTCAACATACATATTTATCATCTCCAAGTACCGTGATAAAGGTTTTACACCTATAACATTCATGATTCACAATTTACACTCAAGAAAAGCACATAGTCCTTTATATTCATTAACATAATCGGGACAATAACACCACTTGCCCCAAACTCACCCCGTGCAGAAACCACCCGAGAGGGCTATAATACCACCTATGATAGCCCCACCTCCCACTAGGGCGTACCCTAGGAGTTAGCGGATTGCCTGCCCAACTTTCGCCAGGACTACTAAACCAAAGTTCATATAAAGTACTAAAACACACAATTTAACTTCCATTCATCAACCCAAAACTATATACAATGACATCACTAAAAAACCAACTTAAATTACAAGCCAAAGTATCCAAATTTATATAAATACATATGAAGTTTACTAATACAGAGGAGCTTAAACAAAACAAAACTAAAACTAACTCAACTTTTTCCCCAAAATCACGCTCTCAAAACTTTGCCCCTGTAAGGAAAATAAAGGGGTAACAGGGTGAGCTTTCGCCCAATGATGTGCCAAAGGCCACGCCATCACAAACCACATAGCTAAACTTTTAATCGATCAAATATAAGCATCAAATGATAGAATAAGTAAACACCACAACTCATATAGAGCAGTTCAAGTAAAAGGATACAGGTGACTCTCAAGAGCCAATTTCCCGTTGCGTTAACTTGATCCAAACCCGTTGATACTCTGTCAACGTTTAAAGAAGCAAAAACAATGACCATAGATCTCGACTTTACACCAGTTTCCATCCACCAAACATACCCCTTGCTAGGCCCAAACACCAAAGAAAAACAGTGATGGTAATACTCGAGTATACCAAAGCAAGAATAAGTATGGTCGATGAGATAATTCTCCAATCGACTTAATCAAGATAGAGGTACTGAGATGGAAATGAGAGGCACCTCTCACTTGAATTGATTGTGGTACATACTGTCGCTCAACACTTACAAGTCAAGCACAAGCACAAACACAAATATAGGTCAATCAAATTCAAACAAGTACAAAATCATTCAAGAAGGGGAGGATGAGTGTGATAAAGTATACTCTCGCCTCATCAAATCCAATATTCAACACATAACATGTGGTATCATCCAAATCAAGATATGAAGAAACATGCACTTGACACTCACTAGTTTAAGCAAAATAACGTCAAAAGTTCGCCCCCAAGTTATGCCCTTGATCACCAACAAACCCTAAGAACAACCAAGATAAATTATTATGGTTCAACCATTCAAAACTTAGGTGTGTGAGAACCCGTAATTTTCTTAATTTCTAGGTTTTATTTTATCCTAATGGCACACCTTTCCACATTTCTTTTATTCAGAAAATTTTAAAAATAATTTTTATGAGTAAATATTATTTTTTTAAAATTATTTTTCTAGTATAAGTTAGTTCATGAGGTTTTAAGAGTATATATCGGATGTGGGATCCACTAGTGCGGTAAATTCGATAAAATTCAGCCGACTAGCTTAAGTTTTGTATACCGGGTTTAATTTATCAGGTATTAAGAAATACTTAGAGGTTACCTAGATGGATTATCATTGAAGAGACAAAAGGATAGAGTTGCATTAAAAAGGGTGACAAGTGCCACCTTCCTATTCAATCTTGACTCTGACTACTATTCATTAACTTTACTAAATATCTAATTTCGACCCAAAATCACCTTCATTCATCATCATCTTGGCTGAGCACCTTGGAGAGAAAAAGAAAGAAAGCTTCCAACTTATTTCTCCATTTCTTGCTTTAATCTTACAAATCAACCGTTAAAACTTCGATTTCCTCCATAAAAACCATTAGCTAGGTAGGTTTGAGGAAGTTGGTGGAGTTGTTTGGGAAGCAAGAGATCTAAGCTACAACCTTTTGGGAGGTATCAAGGTATGGTGTGTAAATATTCCTTGTTTGGTTCCAATAATGGCTCATTCATGACTTATGGTGGCTAGTCATGTGATTTTGTGGGTTATTTCATGACTTTTGGTAGAGATTGTGGAATTTTTATTTTTATTCATAATTTTTCTGTTTTATATGTTTAATGTTGGTTGGCCATGGATGATGGCTTGGAATGATTTAGAATGAAGTTTTGATGCGTAAATTGTAGCTATTTGCGAAAAATTTCAGCTTTGTACCGAAATTTCCACATTAGGGTTCTAATTTTCTCTGTTCTATCTGGCTTTATTTGAGCATGTTAGAGGCCGAATAAGGTTTAGGTTAAAACATGAAAGTTGTAGAAAATGATGTTAACTAACTGCCTACAAAATTTCAGCTCAATCGAAGCAGGGTATCTTGTGAAATGATGAAATTCCCCCTGCTGCCCTGTTTCTGTCAAAAATGATAATCAGCCACTGTAAGTGGTTAGTTTGACCAGGAATATTACCGAATTGGTTGTCAAAGTCTTCTTAAGAATTATAGTCTTGTATCTTAGCTTTCAAATGGTTTTGGAATTACCTGAATCGGAGTTGGGTGTGCTGAGATATGATTGAACGAATCAGGACTGCTAGTTGAGTTTCACAGTGAGGTTCGAACTGGAAAATCTGGGATTGTTTTGGTAAATTTGACCTAGTTAGGGTGAGAACTGGACTAAGTAGTCTTCATCAAAGTTATAGCCCTCTGACTTAGCTTCGAAACGGTATAACTTGTACTTCAATCCAATAAGCATAGTGTCAGTTATGTCCGATATGCTAAGTAGCGGTGAATCTGCTTTTTTGGTTTCTTAGCTTAAAGTTCATTTCCGGTCATTTTCCTAGCTAAATCTTGTACTTGAATGACTTTGAGCCTATTGAATGGCTGTTGTGATGAATTTATATTGTGTGTGACTTTGGGATTGATTGAGTAAAATAATGAAGCCATAAGTGGCTGGAAAATAAGTAAATACAGAGGGCATGCTGCCCAAAATTTTAGGGCTATGCAATTCTTTCAAGTTGAGTTGATCTTGGTAAAAGTGATGGGTTTTGGGAGTTGTTTGTAACCCTAGAACCAACTGTTATGCTTTTTGCTCAAAAGTCATATTTTATTCTTTTGTACTAGTACTTAACCTGGAAAGGCATACGACATGTAGTCGAGTCTCATTTATGCATTCCATTTATTGGATTTGTGACTGTGGGAACCATAATTGTTTACCTTGGTTATTCTAGGGTTTCTTGGTGATTAGAGCCCTACCTTGGTTAAAACTTTTGACGTATCCTTGCTTTAACTGGTGAGTGCACCACTTCTCTGAATTATTGCTAAACTGGTTTTCTGTACTTGCAAATTGCTATTTCAATGTCTCTCCTGACTGTTTATCCTGTATAAGACAAGGGTATACTTTATCACACTCGTTCTCTTGCCTGTACTGAACGAACTGGAATTTATTACTTGTACTTGTTATGTACTTGAACTTGTTACTTGCACTTGTTATGAGATTGTTTGGAATTGTATCCAACGATTTTCCTGTTAAACTTGAGCTCAATATCATGGGAAGTTAATTAAATCGAGTCAGCAAGGGCTTGGTCGAGATAATTGACAATCCATGAGTACTTGTTCCTGGGGAATCTTTGGGTATTGAGACTCTTGATTCTGGTATACTCGAGTATTACCATTCCTGTTCCTGTTTGGCGTTCGGGCCCAATAGGGGGTATGTTTGGTGAACGGGGTTTTCGCGTTAAAGTTGTGTTCTACTGGATTGGTTCCTTTATTTGAACGTTGACGGAGGGTCAACGAGGCTGGATCAAGTATGGCAACGGGGATTTGGCTCCTGAGAGCCACCTGTATCCTTTACATTGTGATGTTCATTCATTTCTCATATTTGATGTGCAATTGTGCCTCCAAAGTGTTTTCTCATGAATTCTACTGATTCTACTGTTTATACTGTTGGTACCTCATTGAGCTTTTAGCTCACCCCGTTCCGTTATCCTTGTTTTCCTTACAGGGAATTATCTTTTGGAACTTCAATGTTTTGAAGAATGAGTTGAGCTAGTTAGAAATTCTTTTGTTTTTTTGGTATAGCTCCTCGACAATTTGAAAACCCTAAATGTATTTTCACACAATGTTTCCTTTTAGATTTGTAAACTTACTAATATGTATATTTTAGACTGTTTCCTTATATTTATGTGACATATGTATTCGGGAATGTACATTCTTTCATGGCAAACAAAGTTTACTTGTACTTGGTTGGATCTTGCATGGTGGCTGCCCTTCCATTTCATTTTGATTCTTGTAGTTTTATTCCGGTTTTGATGGAGGTATGACTGAGTCCTTGCGAGAGCTAGGCAGGCGGTCCGCCCAATCCTTTGGTTCGTCTTAGGGTGAGGTGGGGCTGTCACAAGTGGTATCAAAGCTTGCTTCGCCTCGTCTCTGCGCGGAGTGAGCTTGGGCCAAGTGGTGAATAAGTTTGAAGGACTAAGTGCTCGTTCGAGCTATGAATCACAAATGTATAGGCCTTAAATCTTTTCATGGTATCCGAGGACCATAGATACGTATGTCAGGTAGGAATTTCAAATGTAGATAATTTACTCTTGGGACTGGCCAGTTCGAGTGGTGAATTATCTTATTTTGGATTTGTAGACACCAAATTTTGGTGTAATTTCATTTACTGTTTATTTTTAATTTTTTATTTGTCGTGTTCGTTTTATTCGATTTTTAGTTTTTAGTTTATAGTTTTATTTTTATTTTTAAGTTTTTAGCATAGAATTTCTTGAAAAAAAAGAGAAAAAGGAAAAATGAAGAGAAAAAGAGAAAAAGGAAAAATCATGAAAAAATAGAAAAAAAGAAAAATCATAAAGAAAAAAGAAAAAAAGGTAAAGAAAAAAATAGCAATTTTGTTTTATTTGGTTTTATTTATCTATTTTAGTCATTGGATTTTATACTTTGTTGTTTCTAGTTTATTTGTTTTATCCAAGGTTAATTAAATTATTTTGTTATCTATTTTTATCAATATTGTTTTAATTAATCTCAAAAAAAAAAAAAGAGCAAAGCCGCGGCAATGCAAGCTGCGTTTCTACGCAGCTTGCAAAGAGAGAACTTGGGCAGTCCTTGGTTGCAAATATAGCAGAGGATAGCTAAGGGTTTTAGGGTTGTTAGCTTGGTATAAATAGGACAGAAATAGCAGCCGCAAGAGAGAGGAGGATAGGATCGGGGGATAAGGAAAAATCAAGAGAGTCTGAGAGAGATGGAAGTGGCGGCTGCAAAAGGAAAAAACAAAAACAAAACGGCAAGGGGGGAATCGAAAAAAGAGGAAGCTAGGGGGGAGAGAAAACAGTGGTTGGAGTCTGATAGGAGGGAGGCGACGAAAAGCTAAGAAAAACAGGGAGCGGGGACGATGGAAAATCTGGAGAGCCAAGCAGGGAGCTTCAGCCTTGAGAAGGAAAACAGAGCAAGAGGGAAGATTGAAGGGGCAGCCGCAACGGAGAGTTTTTGAGTTGACGACTGTAGTGGAAAAAAGCTAGAAACTTGAGGGGGAGGAAACATGGGTGGCTGTGGATTAAGGAGAGAGCAAACGAGAGGGGCTGAGTGAAGGAAAGCCAGAAAGAGAGAAACCAGAAAAGAAAACTAGAGGTGGCGGCTAGGCTTTGAGCATAAAAAACGCAGTTTTGAGAGAGAGGGAGATAGACTGAAAAATCTGGGCGGCAGTTGGCAAAAGAGGTAACGAAAGAGCGAAGCAAGAAGGATTCTCGGCTAGGGGATTGCAGAAAAGGAGGGTGACGGAGCCATCTTCAGCGTTCAATACTCGGGAAGATCATCTGAGTTACCGTCACTCCAGGTATTGTTTTCATCTTTTATAGCTAAAATCTGTCTCCTTTAGTTATTACTTGTTTTCCGTTGCTGTCTTCTGGTTCTGTTTTGCTTCAACGTTGATTGATGGCTTTTGCTTGGGTTTTGATGGCATTTGTTTGGAGTAAGAAGTCAGCTCTTGTGTGGTTGGGTCTTAGCCGAAAGTAGATCAATGAAAAGTTTCCAACTTTGATTGTTTTTTATCTTTCGGCATGAAACAGATTTGGAGTTAGGTTTTTGGTTTAGAATGTTGGAGTTGCTTTCTTTATATCATTGCTGCATTATTCATATTCATTTGCTTCATGGGTTTGCTGGGGATAGGCAATTGCATTTTAGGAGATGTTGATGACAATGACTGAAACCTTCAACGTTCCAAGTTCATCTCTTATTGCTGATTTCATACCCATTTCCCTGCTTGATGTTTGGGGTAAATAATGATATTTGGATTGATGTTAACAACATGGTTTTAAGGCCATTACATGGGTGTTGGTCTTGGTTTGAGTTGTTCCATGTCAATGAGTTTTGATTGGAATGCAAAACTGCAGCAAGCATGGCCGGTCCACCATTGCAGAAATGTTCCTCCCATCCTCTCGTTGTTTTCTTTTCTTTCTTTGCACATTTTGCTCCAGAATTTCTGTTTGACAAACACTAGTTGACTGAGTTGATGTTGGCAAATCATGTTAGAAGATTAGGATGGTTTCACTTGTTAGAATCGCAAGTTATGGTTCTGTTTGACACAAGTTCCAGAAACCTGCGCATGAATTCTGCTGCAATGAGCTTAAAGCTCTTGGTCCTGTTGCAGCAGCATGCGCGAATACCTTCTCTTTTCCTTAGATGGCCGAAGCTTTGGTTTTGTTTCAAACGCTTGATTTGGTTTGTAGCTTGACTGAAATGTCCTGTGCATGATTGGGAACTTGGTGTCAAAGGTCATCAGTAATTTCTGGTTTGATAAATCTGTTGGCATGATGAAACAACAAGTTTGGAAACCAAAGGCAGCAGCCTTCATTTTTTAGCTGCAGAAGCTTCTTGTCTTTCTTTTGTTGCATGAAACTTGCATAAAAGTATTCCAAGAATCCCATTGTTATTAAGTTGTAGCCATGTTTGATTGGAAATGGATCAAAGGGCTGCATGAATCTTGTTTGCCGAAAGTTGCTTGGAGTTGCGGCAGCTTTTGTTCTTTAAGTGTTGCACGCATGTTTTCCAGAATTTTTGCAGGATATCTTGCTGAGTTTTGTTTGCTTGGATTGAGGTGGTTATGTAGTTAGTTGCTTAGTCTAAAGCTGTGATGTTGGGGTTGAAAATATCTAATCAAAGCTGGGATTAGAAATCAGAGGTTGAAAGAAAATGCAGCAAGTCTCATTGCTGAAATCATATGTCGAAAATGCAGAATTTCTCTTGCTGTTTGTATATTCGAATGTTTAGCTTTGTTTTTCTTACTAGAGATTGCGGTTTGATGTTGGATTGGGATGTTGGGCTGTGTTCGGATGAAGATGACATTTTTGTTTCATTTAAGACAATGAATTGAAAAGCAAGCTACGGCCGGAATAGTGCAAAAGGCTTTAGAAATGGCTGAAACTTTGTTGCAGAATATAAGCTACGTTCTTTGCATGAAGATTGCATGAAATAATTTTCTAAAATTGCATTTTGACCGCTCAAGTTTCCCCTTATGCCACTATGACCCAACCAATTGAATAATCTCCTCAATTTGGTCCTTGGTAGTTTTAATTCTACAACTTCATTGCTTGTTTGTTTCAATTAACTACTATGCTTTGTTTAAACTGCACTTCATGCATGAATTTAAGAGCTTTATGACCATGTGAGCCCGTGTTTGCATGTTTTCTTTAATCTTTACAAATAAATTGGTACCTTGACCATTTCTTTTATTTTGGA
This sequence comes from Coffea arabica, assembly GCF_036785885.1. NCBI lineage: Eukaryota > Viridiplantae > Streptophyta > Magnoliopsida > Gentianales > Rubiaceae > Coffea > Coffea arabica. The sequence continues at coordinate 6,943,455 of NC_092319.1, read as the reverse complement.
GGGTAAATTAGTAATTTCACTTCATTAGGGTATCAACTCAAGGGAGGTACACTCTATCCCTCATTTGCACTTCATTTGACCCTACATGCTCCTACGTGCTATGTGAATATGCATGTCTATTCCGCTTTCCTTGCCTTTCCTTAATTCCTTGCATTTATTTCATTTACTTTACTTTTATTTAAGTTATTCCTTATGGGGTATGTGTACACCTCTTGGCTTGTAATAGTTAGGGATTTAATTATTTTATTCCTTTTCCCCCTTTTAGATTGTAGTAGGGTCTCCCTAATGTAATAGATAGGGCTTGGAGGAGCATTCAATGAAGACCTATCGAAGTCATGTGCCTAGCTAGCAAATGTAATAGTTAGGCTTTAATTGTCTTATGTGTCTTGCATGCTTAGTTGCTACGTGTTAATTTGCTTTGTTAGGGCCTTGCATCTAGTCGAGCATGCTAAATGTTATGTGCTATGTGTTTATGAGTGTTTGGCATGTCTACTCGCTTTCCATAGCCATGAATGAATGTGATGGATGAATGTACGTTTCCGCTAGTCCAACGCTAGTCGGAATTCATAGAATGGGCTAGTCCAACGCTAGACCCTTAGGGATTTCCCCTCGTTAGTACATGTTTGCATGTTCATTACATGTCATGCATTCTTTTTAGTTTTATCATTTTGCATGCCCCTCGAACCCCTTTTCCCTCCATTTTAGGATTTTTGCATTTCATGCTAGTTATAGGGTTCATTTGCTTGAGAGTCCCCTTAAATATGGGATATAGACGAGTGTGGTTTTTTCTAAGCCTTAGCACGCTTGTATTCCCTCTATAAAAGGGCAAATTGAGTCACGATTTAGGTCTCCCCGTACCCAATATGCATACATTCCCTAGGATCATGCATCCACTCTACCATTTTATACTCTCATCACACTTTCATTTTTTCCTCCCATCTTGCACATGTGCACCTTTATATTTTCACTTGCACACGAACACTTTTATCATCACTTGCACACATGCACTTCATATTATCATTTCACATACCGTACCTTGCCCACTCACGTGCACATTTTCATTTACATATTTATTGTCTTTTATTATTTTTTCAAACTCATGTCCTCACATTGCATATATGCATTCCATTCATTTGCATCCCACTCGCATTATTCGTGACTTCTTCAAAGGATCGTTATTGGGCTTCACAATTAATGTGATTGGCACCACTCAACCTTTGAAGAGAAATTTCCCCCAATACCCCTAGGTTTAGGGTTTGCATTCATGTAGTGCATCCAAATGTAATAAATTCTTTGATTAAAACAAGAAAATCTTTAATTAAATCATGCAACTAGCCTTGGCTAGGTCAAAGGGGTGCCTTGGATTTTATCCTTGCCTTCCCCTTTGTCAAATGTGACTCCCGAACATTTTTCTTTGGTTTACGTGGATTAGGAGTCGTTTAAAAGGGGTTTCTTACTATTTTTTCCTATTTTTTCTTTAAAAATTCATTTTTGGTGACTTGGTACACCTTAACTCATTACCAAGTGGCGACTCCAATTTTTATTTCAAAAACCCTTTTTAAACTATAATTTTGGGTCAAATCGTTGCATTCTCAACCCCCCCATTTAGACCCATTTTTTCTTTTAAAATCACAATTCATTTTTCAATCACAAAAAATACATTTTTTAAAACCATTTATTTATTTATCAAAAAATGGGGCACGACAGGATTCTTGTGTCTGAATACGAAAAGGGATGAAAGCCTAGGTTAGAAACGATTTGGGCGCATTAGAAATCTGATTTTACGGAACTTTATATGATGTGTTTGTAGACACCAAATTTTTGGTGTAATTTCATTTACTGTTTATTTTTAGTTTTTTATTTATCGTGTTAGTTTTATTCGATTGTTAGTTTTTAGTTTCTAGTTTTATTTTTATTTTTAAGTTTTAGCATAGAATTTCTTGAAAAAAAAAGAAAAATCAATAAAAAAAAAGGAAAATTGTTCACCAAAAATACGTTCAAATTCAATCTTTTGGCATTTTGGTTTATTTTGTTAATTTATTTTGAAAAAAAAAAAGAAAAAGGAAGGGAAAAAGAAAAATGAATGAAAAATTGAAAAACAATGAAAAAAAGGAAAAAGGAAAAAATGAATTTGCACTTTATTGTTCTAGTTTATTTTTTCATTAAATGTTAATTAAATCATTTTTGTTAGTTATTTTTATTATTTTCAATTTTTGTTTTAATTAATCTTAAAAAAAAAAAAAGAGAAATTCGGCATGCAAGCTGCGTTTTGCCGCAGCTTGCAAACACAGGCTTGGGCAACTCCTTAGCTGCAAATAAAGCTGGATTGGCTGAGGGTTTAGAGGTTGGGGGGCTCCCATATAAATAGAAAAAGAAAGGAGAGCCGCAAAAGGAGTAGAGAGAGCTGAGAGAACAGAGAATCGATAAAGAAAATAGCAGGGGAGGCTTACGACGGCTGGAGAGTTTAGAGGAAAACGAAAAGGGATAGACGGGAACAAAGGGAAGAAATCAGAAAAAGAAAACCGCAAGAGTGGTGGGCTAGATTAGGACTGAAAGGCAAGAATAGAGAGGAGGGGACAGCCGCAAAGGGGGAGTAAAAGTGACGGGCAGAGAGTGTGGAGTGAAATCTGGAGTGGCGGCTAGGGTTGAAAAGGGGGGAGTTGGTTGAGAGAGAGTTTCGTAGAGGGAGTTGAGAGTGAAACAGAGAGAAAGAGGAAGGCAGGGGAATCAAGAGATTACCACCGAGGGAGGAAGGGAAACGAGAAAGAGCAAGAAGAAAAGGGCTGAACAAGGCGGAGAAATCAGATCGAAGCTTCAAGTCACAGTTTTGCAGCGCTGGGCATTCTGTGGTAGGATCATTTTCATCAGTTCTGAGTTTGGGACGTCTAGCCTACGATCTCTTGTGATTGTTCAACCTTACAAGTGACCAAAGTTAAATGTAATCCCTTTTCACCTTATATCTTTCACACAAGCTCGGATCTGTCTCGAGCATGTCGAAAAACTCTGCTGCGTTTGTTCATTATTGCTATTTTTCTTTTCAAAGCAGCCCACTGACTGGGTTTTGTTGCATGATTTGCTATCTGAGGTTTGTGTTTGGAAACAAAGTCTGATGCTTGATTAGGAAAGGTGGCATGTTTTTTTCTTTTCGCAGACACTAGAGGTCATGAATTCTTTTCCTGGTGTGTCGCTTGATTTTCATGGTTTGCACTTGTTATATTTATGTGCAGTCGATTCGGTGAGATTTTCTGGGTTCAAATTTAGAGTTTCATGTTAAAAAGAATGCAGCATGTTTCTGTTTTAGCTTGCGTGTGGCTAAGATCTGATGCATAAAAATCTGCTGCAACAAGCTCGAAGCTCTCGGCTTGTTGCAGCAGCGTGGACAGATCCTTTCCTTTTCCTTGGATTGCTGAAGTTTTGGTTTGTTTAAAATGCTTGATTTGTTTGCTATTTGACCGAGATGTCGTGTGCATGTTGGGGAGCTTGGTATTAAAGGCCATTAGTGTTCATTATATTGTGTTGGGTTTTGTTTTCTTTTCTTTCTTGGAAGTCTGAGTCGATTTTTTTCAGCAAATGATCATAGCATTTCGTTGTGTTTTTATCTTCCCCTCCCCTTTTGTCCCAAGTTCTTCTCTTTTAAGTTCAGTTATCAAATCTGTTAGCCAGTTCTTGAGTCGCTTCGCATGGCTGTGTCTTGGCAAAAGCAAAAGAAAGTTGCAGTTAGTTTTGTTGCTAAAGGTTACTTGCTTGAAGGTCGAATTTCTATGGTCTTGATGTTTGAGTTCAGAGCTTTGCCGTTTGGTTAAGAGTTTTGCTGTATTTAGATGAGAAAATCATATCGGATGAAAACCACAAGTGTAGCTAATCGTAGCTAAAAATTGAATAGCTGTATTGTTGTTTGTTTGCATGATCTTTTGTATGCATTTCTGGTTCTAAAACACAAGGGTCTCGTGGTGGGAAATGAGATGAATGCTTAGTGATTGTGGTGTATTAGTTGCTTGAGATATCAAAATGTTGTTTGCTTGAGATAATGAAATGAAAGGGAGCAACGGCTGGAATTTGCAGTAGAATACTTCAGCAATACCTAAAGTTTGTTGTTAAAGGAGCTTGTTTGCAGAAACATTTCGTAGCATTTGCATGCATTCTGCCTGATTAAGTTCCAGAAAAATTGCACTTTAACCCCCCAAGTCTCCCTTTGTTCCACTGTGGCCCAAATAATTAGAGAAATCAACCAAATTGACCTTCAAACTTCTTTTTTCCTCTCAATTAGGTCCTAAGATGGGTGCCTTTTGAGTCATTACTTGCCTTTTTCTTTGCTCTTAGACCCTTGAAGTTCCTAAAAATGTTTGATTAAGCTTGAATGCTTGGTTAGTGTTCACAATTGAGTCTTTGGTAGTATTAATGTTTCAATTCAATTGCTTGTTGGCCTTCATGGGTTACCATGTTTTGCTAAGGTGATGCTTAATGCATGGATTTGTGAACCTTGTGACTAAATGAACTGGTGGTGACCCATTTTCTTTAATTTCCCTAAATAAGTTGATTAATTGACCTTTTCATGCTCATGGACCTTTTGAGTTCTAAAATGTTTCATTTGGCTTTGAATGGTTGATAAATGCTTGATCCCTTTATTAGAAACTATGTATTATTTGATTTCATTTAAATTGCAATTAGGAGAGATTTGGTGACTTTGTTATACTTTACTATTTGAGGTACCGTGACCTTTTTATTATTTTGAAGCCATTTTTCTTTCATTTGGACACCATTCAAAGGGGGCGGTATAATTTCTCTTATCCCTTTTTGTGTCTCCTATGTGATCCAACGTGCTAAGTGAAAATTGCATGTCTACTTTGCTTTCCTAGCATTTCCTTAATTCCTTTTATTTATGTCATTTACTTTTTGCTTTTATTTAAGTTATTCTTTATGGGGTATGTGTACACCTCTTGGCTTGTAATAGATAGGTTTGGAGGGGCATTCAATGAAGACCTATCGAAGTCATGTGCCTAGCTAGCAAATGTAATAGTTAGGGCTTTAATTGTCTTATGTGTCTTGCATGCTTAGTTACTACGTGTTAATTTGCTTTGTTAGGGCCTTGCATCTAGTCGAGCATGCTAAATGTTATGTGCTATGTGTTTATAAGTGTTTGGCATGTCTACTCGCTTTCCATAGCTTGAATGAATGTGATGGATGAATGTACGTTTCCACTAGTCCAACGCTAGTCGGAATTCATAGAATGGGCTAGTCCAACGCTAGACCCTTAGGGATTTCCCCTCGTTAGTACATGTTTGCATGTTCATTACATGTCATGCATTCTTTTAGTTTTTCTATCATTTGGCATGTCCCTCTAATCCCCTTTCCCCTCACTTTAGGTCTTGCATCTCATGCTAGTTAGGGTACATTTGCCTGAAGAGTCCCCTTCTGATAAGGGAAACGAGCGAGTGTGGCTACTAGATAGCCTTAGCACGCTAGTTTTGCTTTCTAATCAAAGGGAAAATCGAAGTCGAAAAGTTAGGAGTCATTCCCATACCCGACCTGATGCATTCCTTTAGGTTCATTCATTCTCATTTATCATTTACTCATTTTTTTCAATTCACATTTCCTCATCACTTTTCCTTTCCTTATTGTTCATTTTGATTTCTACTTCACAAAATTGCACTTAATTACACCTATATGCACTTATCACTATATTTCATACACTTGCACACAAACACTTGGATTTTTCATACAATTTCACACGTGCACCTTTTTATATACTTGCACACTTGCACTTTAGCCATCATTTGCATTAATCGACCTCTATAAGGTTTTCCTTTATTGGCCGCCACAATTCATGTGGTTGGGACCAAAAACCTTACAAAAGACATTTTAGAATTTAGGTTTGCATTTTTTCCTTCTTTTTGCATTCATGTAGTGCATCCCAATGTAATAAATTTTTTGGTTAAAATAAGAAAAACTTTGATTAAATCACGCAACTAGCCTTGGCTAGGTCGAAGGGGTGTCTTGGATTTTTATCCTTGCCTTCCCCTTCGTCAAATATGACTCCCGAACCTTTTTCATTGGTTTACGTGGATTAGGAGTCGTTTAAAAGGGGTTTCTTACTACTCTTTCCCATTTTTTTCTTTAAAAAATTCATTTTTTAGGTAACTTGGTACACCTTAACTCATTACCAAGTGGCGACTCCGATTTTGATTTCAAAAACCCTTTTTAAACTACATTTTGGGTCAAATCGTCGCATTCTCAAAACCCCATTTAGACCCATTTTCCTTTTAAATCACAATTCATTTTCCAATCACAAATACATTTTTTAAACCATTTATTTATTTATTTATCAAAAAATGGGGCGCGACAGTTGGCGACTCCACTGGGGAAATTCGAGAGTCCGAGCAAATTGGATTTAATCAACCTTTTTCTTCTTTTAATCTTTTCATATATCACATTTGGGTGTTTAGGATTGCATTTTTCCTTTTATTAGGATTTTTGCATTTCACGCGTACCAACTCCTTCACTTACTCATTTGGCGTACGATTGTTTTGATTGATGAATGGTTTATGTATGTGATTCCGCGCTTTGCATTGCATTTTGGGTGGGGGATTTCACCTTAGAGTCTCGCGTTGGTTCTTGATCCTTCCCCTCCAAACGAGCACTAGCATACGTGCATACGCTTTAATTATTTTTACCCCTCATTTATTTTTCTTTTAGTGGCTTGTCACGCCACTCCACCCTATTAGGATTTTAGGTGATCCACTTGGACATGTGATCACGACACGATGTGTGTGTAGCATGATCCAATGGGTCACTCAATCTTCCGCTTTAAGTTATGGGTTGATAGCCTTTAGCTTTTAGTCGAAGGTTGAGAATTTTGATAGATTCACTCAAACACGTAGCCGCGACACGATGTGTGCGTAGCGGTGTTTGGGGAATCGCTCGAGCCACCGACAAAGAACCTTGGGATTGATGACCCTTGATTTCTAAGTCTGAAGGCTCGGGGACCTGAGATTATCGAGTCTAGATGCATTAGCGAACCCCAACCTCATGCATCCATATTAGAATTGCCTAGGGTAGAGTCGACCTTACCCTAAATTAGGAAACACTATTTCACGAGGGGAGGGGTCCCACCCCTTTTTCCTTATCTGTCTTTGTTGCTTAATTGTCCAACGTGTTATGTGATTACGTGTTGAACTCACGTTTCCTTGTCTCTTGTCTTTTACATTCACAAACCCTAGCAAATAAGAGGTCTGGCATGACTTTCTTTTAGAACCTACCCTTGTAGATAGGCTATTGCACGTTTAAAGATTTTTGTATATTGCATTCATAGATTAATGATTGCATATCATTCTAGGCCTACCCTGGCAGATAAAGGGTTCCTTAGGTCACGTTTCATTTCGAATTGCATTTTTTCCTGCTTTAATAACTGGCATCATGCATTAAACCTTAGAAAGGGAATGCCATTTAGGGGATCCCGTATCATGAATAAGCCACCTTGTGTCTCGGATACTTAATCCAGTGAGACTTGCACGTTTACATTTTGTACCATCCAAAGGGGTAGTGCACAAGGTAAGGTAGGATCCGATCATTTTCATAGGGTGATCTTTGAAATATGAGCATCTAATAATCACTTTTTGGCCATTTTATCAAAAATTGGTAAAAATCCCTTGCGTAAAGGACATTAATTTGAAGAAATTCACAAATGATTCCTCCTATTGAAACGATAAATAAATTGAGGCCAAAATTTGATTTTTAGAAGGTCATAGACTAATGCATTTCAATAATTTTGAAATAACCAATGGCCGAACGATTCAACTAATCCATTTTGCCGATTCATTCGATAAATCGTCAATTCATTTGACCAATTTACCCTTTTTAGGGTCGTTTGACCAATTTACCCTTTTTAGGATCATCCGGTCGATTTTGAATAAATCGTCAATTCATTTGACCAATTTACCCTTTTTAGGGTCATTTAACCAATTTACCCTTTTTAGGGTCATCCGGTCGATTTTGAATAAATCGTCAATTCATTTGACCAATTTACCCTTTTTAGGGTCATTTGACCAATTTACCCTTTTTAGGGTCATCCGGTCGATTTTGAATAAATCGTCAATTCATTTGACCAATTTACCCTTTTTAGGGTCATTCGGCTAATTTTTGAATAAATCACTAATTCAATTTCATTCATTTGACCAATTTACCCTTTTAGGGCGATCTGGCAATTTTGAATAAATTCTCGATTTCATTCAATTCATTTGATCAAGTTCCTTTTAGGATGATCCGATCCATTTTTGAATAAAATTTTCAATTTCATTCGATCAAATTCTTTTTTAGGGATGATTCGGTCAATTTTGAGTAAGTTTTTAAATTTTACTCAATTCATTTGACCCGTTTCCCTTTTTAGGGTAATGCGGTCGATTTTAAATAAATTTCATTCAACCCGTTTGACCAATTAGAGTTTCAATGTCGAATTTCAAAATGGAAAAACCTAGTCGATTTTGAGAAAAACATCCATTGCATCCAGCCATTTGATCAGTTGGGGTTTTGACCCGCGCTTTACTGAAGAAATTTTGTCAACGAATTCCAATCTCTTCGATAGGGAGTTTGTCAAGGTCAAACCCGTGTGTTTTTACAAATTCTTGTATCGATCAAAAGTGATCAATTCATTCGGACGTTGTCCTCATTTTGGCAAATGTCTCTCGTCACTCCAATTGACCAAATTTTTCAAAATTATTTTTTTCACTCAATAAGTTGATCGGATCCGTCAGGTATGGTATAGTGCCTACCCTAGAGGATTGCATTTTCATGCTAGACCTACCCTTGGCACAAAAAGGGTCCCCCCATAGGACATGCATACCGATTTTATATTCTTACTTACTAACTCAGGGTATTTTTCTTTTGTTTTTTCCCCTCCCCTGCATTCATAAAAAACACTTCAATAAAAGGAAAAATATTTTTCTATATCGGATGGCACTTCCGATCTAATAAAGTGTCAAAACTGCAAGTGTTATTTGATTCTTGGGCAGATCTTACAATGAAAACATAAATGATCTATCTGGAAGCTCTACGCTAAAGCCTCTGAGAAATTTTGTAATTGTTTGTCAAAGGAAAATTCTGTTTATTTGATTTATTAATACATTTTTGTTTCAAGAAAAAAGAAAAAAAAGTGTATATGTGGAGCTCTTTACAAGTTTCTCTCTTCTCATTTGTATCGTAATTGAATGAGAAATTTTGTTTCAAGCTTTTTCAGCAATAAAATTTTTGGACAATCATTGTTTTGTATATTTATGTACATTTCATTCTTATTCTTATTCATTGAAGATTTCATGATGAATTTTGAGAAATAAGACCCAATTTGAAGATTTTTCAACCTATAGCCTGAATTTCACAAGTGTATACTCTCTAAAATCCTCATGTACACTAGATTGGTGATCCGAGCTACACAATAAGAGTGCTCAAAATTAAAAGAGGTCACTCAAAAGGCCCAATGAGATACCTCTTCTCCTTCACTTAACCCCAAAATAAAATCAGTCACATTGATTAATAAATTGCAAATTGGGGTCATCTTTGCTTGAAAATATCCATTGTGTTTATCCGATTCAATCACATCTAAGTGAAAGCAAAAATGTGCATTATTCTTGTTTGTTTTGAAAATTTGGAATGATACTTCGAGCATTCTTTTCTCTACCTATACACATTTTATCATTTGCTCTCCCATTTGGGCCTTTGAAAGAGTAATTTCGTTTCAAATAAGCGCCCTAATGATCACTACCCTATATTAGAAAATTTTCAAATATCAAAAAGGGGAATGAATTTTCAATGACTATTTCGTTACTTTGGTTGTCGTGAAGCGTAAGAATGATGCTTTGGCCATCGTTTCTACGACCTAAACACCATTTATCCCTTGCATCCTCATTTGAGCCAAAAAATTGGTAGATTCTTTTCGAGTGCACATATGATCGCACCCCACATTGGGGAAGGAGATTGGGGGAATTTTGAAAAAGAAAAAAAGAGAAAAGGGGAAAGGGAACCGTAAATTGGGAAAATTTGATTACACTTGGGTTCCAATTTTGAAAAAAAAAAGAGAAAAAAAAAGGAAGAAATTTGTCTGCACGGACCGCCTATGTTTCACAAATATGGATGAACAAGGGTCTTCCTCAGTCAGTTAATTCAGATACATGCAAAAAATTTCGCATTAACAAAGGTTTCCTTTCAGAGTTATTGTAAGGGACGGAACAAAGGTCAGACCCTCTTCTTTTCCAATCAAATATTCTATCCCTAGTTATCCCTTTTGAGCCATCAGAATAAATTATTTCGTTTGGCAACCCCTGAGAATCGCAAACCCCACACTGGGGGCAAGTTTGAATTGAAAAGGAAAAAAGTTTCAAGAAGTGAAAAGTGACAATGCAACAAAATCAAAAGGAAAAGAGAAAAGAGAACCTCAGTTCAAAAAATAAATTGGGGCAAATTTTGTGAAAGTTCAAAAATGGCAGAAAGCCGAAAAATCAAAAGAAGAAAGAAAATGAAAGAGAAAAAGCCTCAATTGAGCATAAACTGGGGCAAAATTCTGATTTAACCCTAAAATAGGGTTGGCACAACAGTGCGATTTCAGATTCTTCAAACCACTTTTGAAATCCGCTTTCAAGCCTTAACTTTTTTAAACACCCCACCTGACCCCATTACAAAAGCCGAAAGTCCTGACTTTTGTTTTTTTTGCAATGGCCCTGTCAAGAAAATTTCTGATGCCTGAAAATTTTAGCTATATTTCTGAATTACTTGGGTATGGGGTTGACGCTACTCACCATGTGAAAACCCACTGAATTGAAGGAAAGGAAAAAGAGGCAAAAAGCAAAGCAAGAAAAGTAAATGCAAGGAAAATGCAGAAAAATTCGACGCTGAAGTCCCTGGAGAATGATGAGAAAATCCAAACAAAGTCTGAGATCTTTTGAGTTCAAAATAGAGGCAATTTTGGAAAAATGCGATCTTCGGTGCAATGTCCTTGAAAGTTTTATTCTTTAGCTATCGTTTTCAAGCCAAATTACAAGCTAATAAAGTCCATCGTTGACTTATTCCTTCATGACAATCCAAAGTGAGGATCATACTTCTAAAAAATTCATCAAATCATTTGTGATCATAAGGGTATAACCCGTTTTCACATGTTTAGCTATCACTTCTGTCCATATGTTATAAGCCTAGAAAGCTTGTATGTTGACTAAGTTTTCTTGAAAAATAAGGGTGACAAACTCTTTGCTTTCACTAAGATGTGGTATTGAAAGGATTATATACAATATTGGGCACAAAAAAATTTCAAAAAAAAAAATGAGACAGATTCTGACCTCCCATTTCCTTAGCCATTTCAAAGTCACTTGATTGGTTCTGAAAGATGAGCCAACCAGAAGTGGTGACCCGTTACCCTAAGCACCAATGCTAAAAGTGGGGAACAAATCTTCTTGAATTTGGTGTTACTTCGAGGAATTCATCATGAAATTTCTGCATGAGTTCAAACTTGACGTTTAAAGTTTCTTCACATTGTTGTATATGTGCATTCTTTTCTAAATTTTAGAAAGTGCGGTTTTTTCTTTGTTCAAATAAATGGGAAATCATCTGAACGAATTTTTGCAATCAAGGGAGCCCACACTGGGGCAAAATTTTATTTGTAAGATTTCATGAAATAAGTCCATACTGGGGCAAATTTTTTGTAATACACTTGAGATTTTTGTCCAAAATCAAATAATAACATTTTTCGGATCAATCCCGCTGCTCTTTTCCTGGAATTTAAGTGCATGTCATACTTTGATGAATCCCTTGTACAGGTATTCATGGTTCAAAATGACGAAAAGCATCCAGTGAGGCGGAAGGCCGATACTGCAAAGAGAAGCAAGAAGGAGGAGGGAAAAATGGACTCGACACTGGGGCAAATTATTTTGAAAAGGATTTTCTCGAAAAATCAGAAAAATTCAAAAAAAAAATCAAAAAAAAAATTCAAAAGTCAAAAATCAAGTTCAAATTTTTGTTTCTTGAAAAATCAAATTTAATTGCTTGTTTCTTGACAAATCAAATTCAATTTCTTGTTCACAATATCAAGTTGGGCCTGGACTTCGTGCCGCCAATATTCCAAATATCCCGTTGGGCCTGGACTTGGTGCCGCCAACTTCATAAGATCACGTTGGGCCTGGATTTCATGCCGCCAACTTCACAAGATCCCGTTGGGCTTGGAACTTCGTGCCGCCAACTTCACAAGATCACATTGGGCCTGAACTTCGTGCCGCCAACTTCCCATTGGACAGGCTTGGGTCTAATCCCACTGACCAATTCATCACACTGAAGCAAATTATTTCGACAAGTCGCTCTCAGTCAGGAAAATTCAAAAAGTCAAAAAAAAAAAATCAAAAAATCAAAAATCAAAAGTCAAAAAGTCAAAAAAAAAAATCAAATCAAAAAAAAAAGTCAAAAAAATAAAAAAAATAAAAAGTCAAAAAATCAAAAAAATCAAAAAATCAAAGTCAAAAATCAAATCAAATTCATCACGGCAGGCTCGGGTTTGATCCCACTGTCCGATTGTCAAGCATTTCATTTTCATAGCCACTGGAGCTGAGGTTTGTCCCGCCAGTTAGCTTCTTCATTTTCACAGCCGCTGGAGCTGAGGTTAGTCCCGCCAGTGAGCACTTCATTTTCACAGCCGCTGGAGCGTGTGGTTTGTCCCGCCAGTGAGCACTTCATTTTCACAGCCGCTGGAGCTGAGATTAGTCCCGCCAGTGAGCACTTCATTTTCACAGCCGCTGGAGCGTGTGGTTTGTCCCGCCAGTGAGCATTTCTTTTTTCACAGCCGCTGGAGCGTGTGGTTTGTCCCGCCAGTGAGCTTTTCATTTTCATAGCCACTGGAGCTGAGGTTAGTCCCGCCAGTGAGCACTTCATTTTCACAGCCGCTGGAGCGTGTGGTTTGTCCCGCCAGTGAGCATTTCTTTTTTCACAGCCGCTGGAGCTGAGGTTTGTCCCGCCAGTGAGCATTTCATGGTCATAGCCACTGGAGCTGAGGTTTGTCCCGCCAGTTAGCTTCTTCATTTTCACAGCCGCTGGAGCTGAGGTTAGTCCCGCCAGTGAGCACTTCATTTTCACAGCCGCTGGAGCGTGTGGTTTGTCCCGCCAGTGAGCTTTTCATTTTCATAGCCACTGGAGTTGAGGTTTGTCCCGCCAGTGAGCATTTCATGATCATAGCCACTGGAGCGTGTGGTTTGTCCCGCCAGTGAGCTTTTTATTTTCATTGCTATTGGAGCTGGGTTTGTCCCGCCAGTAAGCATTTTATTTTCATAGCCACTGGAGCTGAGGTTTGTCCCGCCAGTGAGCATTTCATGGTCATAGCCACTGGAGCTGAGGTTTGTCCCGCCAGTTAGCTTCTTCATTTTCACAGCCGCTGGAGCGTGTGGTTAGTCCCGCCAGTGAGCACTTCATTTTCACAGCCGCTGGAGCGTGTGGTTTGTCCCGCCAGTGAGCATTTCTTTTTTCATAGCCGCTGGAGCGTGTGGTTTGTCCCGCCAGTGAGTATTTCATTTTCAGCCACTAGCCGTTGGGTTTGTCCCACTAGTGTGCCTTTCATTATCACTAGCCGTGGGTCAGTCCCACTAGTGAGCATTTCATTTGCATCACTAACAAACATGGGTCAGTCCCATTAACACTTCATTTCACTTCTTTCATTTGCATCACCAATAAACATGGGTCAATCCCACCAACACTCCATGTCACTTCAATTCATCTGGTTTTAAATTCTGTTCGGGTCAATCCCGTTTAAATTTCTGTTCGGGTCAGTCCCGTTTAAAATTCTGTTCGGGTCAGTCCCGTTTAAATTTCTGTTCGGGTCAGTCCCGTTTAAATTTCTTGTTCGGGTCAGTCCCGTTTTAAATTCTGTTCGGGTCAGCCCCGTTTTAAATTCTGTTCGGGTCAGTCCCGTTTAAATTCTATTCGGGTCAGTCCCATTTAAATTTCTGTTCGGGTCAGTCCCGTTTAAATTCTTGTTCGGGTCAGTCCCGTTTTAATTTTCTATCTCGGGTCAGTCCCGATTTTAAAATTTCCTGTCAGGGGTCAGTCCCCATCGTTTGAGTAATTCGCAGCCGAATAACGCAGGTAAGTATTTGGTGTCTACTTCTTTGTCTCAGGGTCCGTTTGGATTAGCTGTTTTTTGGGTTGTTTTTCAAAAACAGCACTGTAGCATTTCGTTTTTCAAATACAAGTCCGTTTGGATTAGTTATTTTTGGGGTTGTTTTTCAAAAACTATATGAAAAACTTTTATTGTAGATGTTTTATGGATTATTTTTAGATGTGTTTTTAAAACATATTTTCAAGTATTTTTATAATTTATAATTTTTATATTTTTATAACAATATATATTTATGCATTTATAATACATTTATAAATATTTATAAATAAATATATTTATATATTTATATAAAAATATATAAATTATAAATGTATAAATTATAAATGAATATCATATAAATGTATAAATTATAATTTCCAATTTTTATATTATTATATTTATATATACATTTATGCATTTATAATACATTTATAAATAAAAATAATTTATATATTTATAAATAATATAAATGTATTATATTATATATGATACATAATATAAATACATTTATAAATATATAAATTATAAATGAATATCATATAAATGTATAAATTATAATGTATATATTTTTATATTTATATACATTTATGCATTTATAATACATTTATAAATATTTATAGATAAATATATTTATATATTTATATAAATATATGTAAATGTATTATATTATATATAATACATAATATAAATATTTTTATAAATGTGTAAATGAATATTATATAAATGTATAAATTATAAATTATAAATTTTATATTTATTTATATATATATTTATAAATAAATATATAAATGTATATTATTATAAATATATAAATTATAAGTGAATATTATTTAAATGTATAAATTATAAATTATAAATTATAATTTTTATATTTATATATTTATATACATTTATGTATTTATAATACATTTATAAATAAATGCATTTATGTATTTATAAATGCATTTATATTATATATAATACATAATATAAATGTATTTATAAATGTATAAATGTATGTTATTATAAATGTGTATAAATTATAAATGTATAAATTAATATATTATAAATATATATTAATATTATGTATAGGTGTATTAATATAATAAATATAAATGTATAAAGGTATTAATATCATGTATAAATGTATAATTAATATTATGTATATTAATATAAATGTATAAATGTATAATACTATATATAATACATAATATAAATGTATATTATAAATATACATAAACATATATATTATGTATATATTAAATATATAATTTTTAATATTTAATATTCATAAATTTGTATAATTACATATTTATATTATATATAATTTATATAATACATAATATTTGTATAAATATATTATAGAAATATAAAAATATATTTTATATAAAATAAAATATAAATTAATATAATATATATATCCTATACATAATTGAAATATACAAATTGAAATAAACATATTAAATATGTATTTGGAGTTGTTTTTGATATATTGTTTGGATATAGTGTTTTTGGAGTTGTTTTTGAAATACACATTACTGTAGCATTTGGAATGTGAAAAACAGTTTTTCAAAAACAGACCCAAAAACAATGAATCCAAACAAACCCTCAAGTTTTTCCAAAACTCAAACAAAGAGGGGCAAACTGTAGAAACCAAATTTTTGGTGTAATTTCATTTACTGTTTATTTTTAGTTTTTTATTTATCGTGTTAGTTTTATTCGATTGTTAGTTTTTAGTTTCTAGTTTTATTTTTATTTTTAAGTTTTAGCATAGAATTTCTTGAAAAAAAAGAAAAATCATAAAAAAAAAGGAAAATTGTTCACCAAAAATACGTTCAAATTCAATCTTTTGGCATTTTGGTTTATTTTGTTAATTTATTTTGAAAAAAAAAAAAGAAAAAGGAAGGGAAAAAGAAAAATGAATGATAAATTGAAAAACAATGAAAAAAAGGAAAAAGGAAAAAATGAATTTGCACTTTATTGTTCTAGTTTATTTTTTCATTAAATGTTAATTAAATCATTTTTGTTAGTTATTTTTATTATTTTCAATTTTTGTTTTAATTAATCTTAAAAAAAAAAAGAGAAATTCGGCATGCAAGCTGCGTTTTGCCGCAGCTTGCAAACACAGGCTTGGGCAGCTCCTTAGCTGCAAATAAAGCTGGATTGGCTGAGGGTTTAGAGGTTGGGGGGCTCCCATATAAATAGAAAAAGAAAGGAGAGCCGCAAAAGGAGTAGAGAGAGCTGAGAGAACAGAGAATCGATAAAGAAAATAGCAGGGGAGGCTTACGACGACTGGAGAGTTTAGAGGAAAACGAAAAGGGATAGACGGGAACAAAGGGAAGAAATCAAAAAAAGAAAACCGCAAGAGTGGTGGGCTAGATTAGGACTGAAAGGCAAGAATAGAGAGGAGGGGACAGCCGCAAAGGGGGAGTAAAAGTGACGGGCAGAGAGTGTGGAGTGAAATCTGGAGTGGCGGCTAGGGTTGAAAAGGGGGGAGTTGGTTGAGAGAGAGTTTCGTAGAGGGAGCCGAGAGTGAAACAGAGAGAAAGAGGAAGGCAGGGGAATCAAGAGATTACCACCGAGGGAGGAAGGGAAACGAGAAAGAGCAAGAAGAAAAGGGCTGAACAAGGCGGAGAAATCAGATCGAAGCTTCAAGTCACAGTTTTGCAGCGCTGGGCATTCTGTGGTAGGATCATTTTCATCAGTTCTGAGTTTGGGACGTCTAGCCTACGATCTCTTGTGATTGTTCAACCTTACAAGTGACCAAAGTTAAAGGTAATCCCTTTTCACCTTATATCTTTCACACAAGCTCGGATCTGTCTCAAGCATGTCGAAAAACTCTGCTGCGTTTGTTCATTATTGCTATTTTTCTTTTCAAAGCAGCCCACTGACTGGGTTTTGTTGCATGATTTGCTATCTGAGGTTTGTGTTTGGAAACAAAGTCTGATGCTTGATTAGGAAAGGTGGCATGTTTTTTTCTTTTCGCAGACACTAGAGGTCATGAATTCTTTTCCTGGTGTGTCGCTTGATTTTCATGGTTTGCACTTGTTATATTTATGTGCAGTCGATTCGGTGAGATTTTCTGGGTTCAAATTTAGAGTTTCATGTTAAAAAGAATGCAGCATGTTTCTGTTTTAGCTTGCGTGTGGCTAAGATCTGATGCATAAAAATCTGCTGCAACAAGCTCGAAGCTCTCGGCTTGTTGTAGCAGCGTGGATAGATCCTTTCCTTTTCCTTGGATTGCTGAAGTTTTGGTTTGTTTAAAATGCTTGATTTGTTTGCTATTTGACCGAGATGTCGTGTGCATGTTGGGGAGCTTGGTATTAAAGGCCATTAGTGTTCATTATATTGTGTTGGGTTTTGTTTTCTTTTCTTTCTTGGAAGTCTGAGTCGATTTTTTTCAGCAAATGATCATAGCATTTCGTTGTGTTTTTATCTTCCCCTCCCCTTTTGTCCCAAGTTCTTCTCTTTTAAGTTGAGTTATCAAATCTGTTAGCCAGTTCTTGAGTCGCTTCGCATGGCTGTGTCTTGGCAAAAGCAAAAGAAAGTTGCAGTTAGTTTTGTTGCTAAAGGTTACTTGCTTGAAGGTCGAATTTCTATGGTCTTGATGTTTGAGTTCAGAGCTTTGCCGTTTGGTTAAGAGTTTTGCTGTATTTAGATGAGAAAATCATATCGGATGAAAACCACAAGTGTAGCTAATCGTAGCTAAAAATTGAACAGCTGTATTGTTGTTTGTTTGCATGATCTTTTGTATGCATTTCTGGTTCTAAAACACAAGGGTCTCGTGGTGGGAAATGAGATGAATGCTTAGTGATTGTGGTGTATTAGTTGCTTGAGATATCAAAATGTTGTTTGCTTGAGATAATGAAATGAAAGGGAGCAACGGCTGGAATTTGCAGTAGAATACTTCAGCAATACCTAAAGTTTGTTGTTAAAGGAGCTTGTTTGCAGAAACATTTCGTAGCATTTGCATGCATTCTGCCTGATTAAGTTCCAGAAAAATTGCACTTTAACCCCCCAAGTCTCCCTTTGTTCCACTGTGGCCCAAATAATTAGAGAAATCAACCAAATTGACCTTCAAACTTCTTTTTTCCTCTCAATTAGGTCCTAAGATGGGTGCCTTTTGAGTCATTACTTGCCTTTTTCTTTGCTCTTAGACCCTTGAAGTTCCTAAAAATGTTTGATTAAGCTTGAATGCTTGGTTAGTGTTCACAATTGAGTCTTTGGTAGTATTAATGTTTCAATTCAATTGCTTGTTGGCCTTCATGGGTTACCATGTTTTGCTAAGGTGATGCTTAATGCATGGATTTGTGAACCTTGTGACTAAATGAACTGGTGGTGACCTATTTTCTTTAATTTCCCTAAATAAGTTGATTAATTGACCTTTTCATGCTCATGGACCTTTTGAGTTCTAAAATGTTTCATTTGGCTTTGAATGGTTGATAAATGCTTGATCCCTTTATTAGAAACTATGTATTATTTGATTTCATTTAAATTGCAATTAGGAGAGATTTGGTGACTTTGTTATACTTTACTATTTGAGGTACCGTGACCTTTTTATTGTTTTGAAGCCATTTTTCTTTCATTTGGACACCATTCAAAGGGGGCGGTATAATTTCTCTTATCCCTTTTTGTGTCTCCTATGTGATCCAACGTGCTAAGTGAAAATTGCATGTCTACTTTGCTTTCCTAGCCTTTTCTTAATTCCTTTTATTTATGTCATTTACTTTTTGCTTTTATTTAAGTTATTCTTTATGGGGTATGTGTACACCTCTTGGCTTGTAATAGATAGGGTTTGGAGGGGCATTCAATGAAGACCTATCGAAGTCATGTGCCTAGCTAGCAAATGTAATAGTTAGGGCTTTAATTGTCTTATGTGTCTTGCATGCTTAGTTACTACGTGTTAATTTGCTTTGTTAGGGCCTTGCATCTAGTCAAGCATGCTAAATGTTATGTGCTATGTGTTTATAAGTGTTTGGCATGTCTACTCGCTTTCCATAGCTTGAATGAATGTGATGGATGAATGTACGTTTCCACTAGTCCAACGCTAGTCGGAATTCATAGAATGGGCTAGTCCAACGCTAGACCCTTAGGGATTTCCCCTCGTTAGTACATGTTTGCATGTTCATTACATGTCATGCATTCTTTTAGTTTTTCTATCATTTGGCATGTCCCTCTAATCCCCTTTCCCCTCACTTTAGGTCTTGCATCTCATGCTAGTTAGGGTACATTTGCCTGAAGAGTCCCCTTCTGATAAGGGAAACGAGCGAGTGTGGCTACTCGATAGCCTTAGCACGCTAGTTTTGCTTTCTAATCAAAGGGAAAATCGAAGTCGAAAAGTTAGGAGTCATTCCCATACCCGACCTGATGCATTCCTTTAGGTTCATTCATTCTCATTTATCACTTACTCATTTTTTTTCAATTCACATTTCCTCATCACTTTTCCTTTTCTTATTGTTCATTTTGATTTCTACTTCACAAAATTGCACTTAATTACACCTATATGCACTTATCACTATATTTCATACACTTGCACACAAACACTTGGATTTTTCATACAATTCACACGTGCACCTTTTTATACACTTGCACACTTGCACTTTAGCCATCATTTGCATTAATCGACCTCTATAAGGTTTTCCTTTATTGGCCGCCACAATTCATGTGGTTGGGACCAAAAACCTTACAAGAGACATTTTAGAATTTAGGTTTGCATTTTTTCCTTCTTTTTGCATTCATGTAGTGCATCCAAATGTAATAAATTCCTTGGTTAAAATAAGAAAAACTTTGATTAAATCACGCAACTAGCCTTGGTTAGGTCGAAGGGGTGCCTTGGATTTTTATCCTTGCCTTCCCCTTCGTCAAATGTGACTCCCGAACCTTTTTCATTGGTTTACGTGGACTAGGAATCGTTTAAAAGGGATTTCTTACTACTCTTTCCCATTTTTTTCTTTAAAAAATTCATTTTTTAGGTGACTTGGTACACCTTAACTCATTACCAAGTGGCGACTCCGATTTTGATTTCAAAAACCCTTTTTAAACTACATTTTGGGTCAAATCGTCGCATTCTCAAAACCCCATTTAGACCCATTTTCCTTTTAAATCACAATTCATTTTCCAATCACAAATACATTTTTTTAAACCATTTATTTATTTATTTATCAAAAAATGGGGCGCGACAGTGTTAGGGATCACTAAGGATGATGAACCCTGCCTAAGATCTAAATCGTGGTATTCTTGTAGATTATGGATGGAACCCTAGGGGGGAGCTTTTCATTAGTTGCTAATGACCCCTCACTTCCCTAGGATTTCTTTTGCTTGTATCTGACTGATTGTTACTGTGTGAATTGTTTGATATAGTCGTGTTATATGTATATTTGCTTTTGAATTGATTCGGACGTATTATATATATCTGACTTACTGACCTCGCTAGTTTGTATCTTGTATTCGCGTCTCGAGTCTAAATTAGTTAATTTAATGGACGGAACGCGTAGTGGACGAGGCCGGGGCCGTGGACGTAGGCAACCCTCGAATGAAAGGAAAAATTGGGAACCAATGCATGAGCCCAATCCTAAACTTGGAGTGGATCTTAACATTCAGGTAGTTGCAGCTATCCAGCGCATGACTGATCTTTTAACCCACGTAGTAGAGCATCAAGGCCAAAACCCTAATACTCAACCTGGAAACCTTGGTAACCATATAGAGGGGGAGGATAGGGCTCTCGAACGATTTCAGAAGTTCTCCCTACCGAAATTCCTTGGAGGACCAGACCCTGATGTGGCCGAGAGATGGCAAAAAAAAATGATTGATATCTTTGCTGCGTTACATTACACTGAGGAGCGACAGGTGATATTTGCCGTCTTCCAACTGGAGGGAGCGGCCCGATCTTGGTGGAATATCATAAGACTGAAATGGGAAAGAAAACAAACACCGAGAACGTGGGGTGAATTTCATGAGAGAGTTCAACACAAAGTATTTCCCACCTCTGATCCAGGAAAAGAAAGAAAATGAATTCATTAGACTTCGGCAGGAAACTCAAATTATCGCCGAATATGAGAGCCAATTCACCAGGTTATCTAAATTCACTCCCGAACTAATTGTGACTGAGCAAAGGAGGATAAGGCGTTTTGTCCAGGGCTTAAATATTGAGATTCAGAAAGACCTGGCTGTAGCCCAACTCAGTACTTTTAGTGATGCTGTGGAAAAAGCTCAACAAGTTGAAAATGCGAGGTTACAAGTCAAAAACTTTCAAACCAAGAAAAGGGGATTTCCTGGAAGTAGTTCGGAGCAAGGGGATAAAAGTACGCCTCCTAAGATTAGAAGGGGAAACGAAGGAGTACAACTACTGGGGATATCAAGTGGTGTATCACCGAGAGGCTCAGCCTCCGCCTTTCGTGGTCCCTGCGGGTACTGTGGGAAGCCAAATCACACAAAGGATGTCTGCTGGAAGAAAGAGAGAAAATGTCTGCTTTGTGGAAGTTCAGATCATCAAATCGCTAATTGCCCAGGCCAACCTCGAGAAGGGAGTAGAAATCGACAGCCAACCAAGACCAACCCTGATCAGTCAAAGGAGGAAAAAATGGATCGAAAGTGTCGACTCGGGTATATTCCCTAGAGTCACATCAAACCCCTGACCTGTCTGAAGACATAGAAGGTACGATCCGCCATTTATGTTAGATTTGATTGACCCTGGTGGTAAGAAAATTTCGAGAACGAAATTTCATTGAGGGGGAAAGAGTGTGAGAACCCATAATTTTCTTAATTTCTAGGTTTCATTTTATCGTA
The DNA here is from genome assembly GCF_036785885.1 of Coffea arabica. Classification (NCBI taxonomy): domain Eukaryota; kingdom Viridiplantae; phylum Streptophyta; class Magnoliopsida; order Gentianales; family Rubiaceae; genus Coffea; species Coffea arabica. The sequence goes on along the minus strand of NC_092319.1, from coordinate 6,921,581 downwards.
ATGGCATGCCTTTCCACATTTTCTTTATTCGGAAAATTTTAAAAATAATTTTTATGAGCAAATATGATTTTTTTAAAATTATTTTTCTAGTATAAGTTAGTTCATCAGATTTTAAGAGTATATACCGGATGTGGGACCCACTAGTGCTGTAAGTTCGATAAAATAGGTTAATTTTTGTATATCGGATTTAATTTATCAGGTGTTAAGAGATACTTAGAGGTTACCTAGATGGATTATCATTGAAGAGACAAAAGGATAGAGTTACATTAAAAAGGGTGACAAGTGTCACCTTCCTATTCAATCTTGACTTTGACTACTATTCATTAACTTTACTAAATATCTAATTTGGACCCAAAATCACCTTCATTCATCATCATCTTGGCCAAGCACCTTGGAGAGAAAAAGAAAAAAAGCTTCCAACTTATTTCTTCATTTCTTGCTTCAATCTTACAAACCAACCGTTAAAACTTCGATTTCCTCCATAAAAACCATTAGCTAGGTAAGTTTGAGGAAGTTGGTGGAGTTGTTTGGGAAGCAAGAGACCTAAGCTACAACCTTTTGGGAGGTATCAAGGTATGGTGTGTAAATATTCCTTGTTTGGTTCCAATAATGGCTAATTCATGACTTATGGTGGCTAGTCATGTGATTTTGTGGGTTATTTCATGACTTTTAGTAGAGATTGTAGAATTTTTATTTTTATTCATAATTTTTCTGGTTTATATGTTTAATGTTGGTTGGCCATGGATGATGGCTTGGAATGGTTTATAATGAAGCTTTGATGCGTAAATTGTAACTATTTGCGGAAAATTTCCGTTTTGTACCGAAATTTCCAGATCAGGGTTCCAATTTTCTCTATTCTGTCTGGCTTTATTTGAGCATGTTAGAGGTCGAATCAGGTTTAGATTAAAACATGAAAGTTGTGGCAAATGATGTTAACTAGCAGCCTGCAACATTTTAGCTCAATCGGAGTAGGGTATCTTGTGAAATGATGAAATTGCCCCTGCTGCCCTGGTTTCTGTCAAAAATGATAATCAGCCGCTATAAGTGGTTAGTTTGACCAGGAATATTACCGAATTGGTTGTTAATGTCTTCTTAAGGATTATATCCTTGTATCTTAGCTTTCAAATGGCTTTGGAATTACCTAAATCGGAGTTGGGTGCGCTGAGATATGATTGAACGAATCAGGACTGCTAGTTGAATTTCACAGTGAGGTTTGAACTGGAAAATCTGGAGTTGTTTTGGTAAATTTGACCTAGTTAGGGTGAGAACTGGACTAAGTCGTTTTCATCAAAGTTATAGCCCTCTGACTTAGCTTCGAAACGGTATAACTTGTACTTCAATCCAATAAGCGTAGTTTTGGTTATGTCCGATACGCTAAGTAGCGGTGAATCTGCCTTTTTGGTTTCTTAGCTTAAAGTTCATTTCCAATCATTTTCCTAGCTAAATCTTGTACGTGAATAACTTTGAGCCTATTGAATGGCTGTTGTGATGAATTTATATTGTGTGTGACTTTGGGATTAATTGAGGAAAATAATGAAGCCATAAGTGGCTGGAAAATAGATAAATACAGAGGGCATGCTGCCCAAAATTTTAGGTTTACGCGATTCTTTCAAGTTGAGTTGGTCTTGGTAAAAATGATGGGTTTTGGAAGTTGTTTGTAACCCTAGGACCAACTGTTATCCTTTTTGCTCAAAAGTCATATTTTATTCTTTTGTACTAGTACTTAACCTGGAAAGGCATACGACATGTAGTCGAGCCTCATTTATGCATTCCATTTACTGGATTTGTGACTGTGGGAAGCATAATTGTTTACCTTGGTTATTCTAGGGTTTCTTGGTGATTAGCGCCCTATTTTGGTTGAAACTTTTGACGTATCCTTGCTTTAACTGTTGAGTGCACCACTCCCCTGAATTTTTGTTAAACTGGTTTTCTGTACTTGCAAATTGCTATTTGAATGTCTTTCCTGACTGTTTATCCTATATGAGACGAGGGTGTACTTTATTACACTCGTTCTCTTGCCTGTACTGAACGAATTGGAATCTATTACTTGTACTTGTTATGTACTTGAACTTGTTACTTGCACTTGTTATGAGATTGTTTGGAATTGTATCCAACGATCTTCCTGTTAAACTTGAGCTCAACCTCATGGGCAGTTAATTAAATCGAACCAGCAAGGGTTTGGTCGAGATAATTGACAATCCATGAGTTCCTGTTCCTGGGAAATCTTTGGATATTGAGACTCTTGATTCCGGTATACTCGAGTATTACCATTCCTGTTCCTGTTTGGCGTTCGGACCCGGTAAGGGATATGTTTGGTGAACGGGGTTTTGGCATTAAAGTGGTGTTCTACTGGACTGGTTCCTTTATTTGAACGTTGACAGAGGGTCAACGAGAGTGGATCAAGTATGGCAACGGGGATTTGGCTCCTGAGAGCCACCTATATCCTTTACATTGTGATGTTCATTCATTTCTTGTATTTGATGTGAAAATGTGCCTCCAAAGTGCTTTATCATGAATTCTATTGATTCTACTGTTTATACTGTTAGTACCTCATTGAACTTTTAGCTCACCCCGTTCCGTTATCCTTGTTTTCCTTACAGGGAACCATCTTTTGAAATTTCAATGTTTTGAAGAATGAGGTGAGCTAGTTAGAAATTCTTTTGTTCTTTTGGTATAGCTCCTCGACAATTTGGAAGCCCTAAATGTATTTTCACACAATGTTTCCTTTTGGATTTGTAAACTTAATAATATGTATATTTTAGAGTGTTTCCTTATGTTTATGTGACATATGTATTCGGGAATGTACATTCTTTCATGGCAAACAAAGTTTACTTGTACTTGGTTGGATCCTGCATGGCGGCGGCCCTTCCATTTCGTTTTGATTCTTGTAGTTTTATTCCGATTTTAATGGAGGTATGACTGAGTTCCGGTGAGAGTTGGGCAGGCGGTCTGCCCAACCCTTTGGTTCGCCTTAGGATGAGGTGGAGCTGTCACAAGGTGAACCAAAGAAAATCCAAGTAACTACTAGTGCAAAAATGTAAATATGGTTTTGGAGTGAAAAGAGAACAATTACACCCAAGGGACATGACTAACCAAGGAGTTCCTCATTCCAATTCATAGCTGGAATTTCCTGCAACAAATAGCTAAAAGACAACCAACCTCGAGGTTAAAGTGAAACAAATGCAACTAGAAAACATGCTAGAAGAAACCATCACTTTTCCTCTTATTTTACACATGATTTTGTCAAAATTTCAACTTATACACTACCATCAAATTGTACTAAAAAAATCACATATAACCTAAGTCCAAACCAACCCAAAATCATCCCTCTTATATCACTTATTTCACAAGAAAGAAGAAAATAAAAATTTCAACAGCACTTCCCCTATTTTCTTTACTTTTCCATCCAAAATCAACACCTATATTCATCTCAATCCAACCTCAATCACAATCACAAGTTATAGACTATAAGTACACTTGTTTAAAGCCACAAAACCACCCAAAAAATAACCAATTTCTACCTCAAAAATCAACCACAACAAAGCTGAAATATGTAACCCTAGGCTGAAAGTTTTCATCTACAAGCTGAAATTTTCCATAAGCAAGCTAAAATAACTTATAAAAGCTAGAAAATTCACATGGCAAAACTATCAAATCATGACCAAGCTCAAACATCATATAAAAGTTGAAATTTCACCATCAAAGCTGAAATTTTTGAATCACCACTCAAACCATGAAATTTCTCATGAAAACTCCCAAAATCAAGCCCGAAATCCTCTCATATGCAAGTAATAAAAGAAAAGAGAGTTTCTTGATATAGTTACCTTAATACCCTAAGAAGAAATGGAAACCAAGTGCTTCTTTCTCCCAAATCACTCCACCAAAGCCCTTAATTCACCTTAGATGTCACCTTTTATGGAGTAGTTTGCAAGATTAAAGGTTAAAACTCAAGATGCAAGCAAGATTGGAAGTTGGAAGTTGAAGTTTTTCTCTCTTTTCTTCACTCAAAATTTCGGCCTAAGGGGAAAGGTGATAGGATTTTGGCCAAATTTTTTTGTAAATTAAAGGGTTAAGAAAGGTAGTAGTCAAAGTCAAAATCCAAGGCTTTTGTGACAAGTGGCTTGCTATGGTTAATACTCATTCTATTGTCTCCCAAATGCTAAAATATCTTGCCCCAATCTCTAACTATCCCTTAGTATCTTATAAAATAATATCCCTTTGTACAAAACTCCTTCCATTCTTCAAAAATTTATCGCACTTACCGCATTAGCGGGTTCTACTTCTATAATGCACTACGAATTTAACATGCACTAACTTACACAAGAAAAATGATTGAAAACTCGACTCACTTATAAAAATATATAGGAAATTTAAGGCAATAAACTAAAGTAAAAAAAAGTATTCGAAGAAATAAAATGAAATAAAGAAATTGTTTCGAGTCCTCACATATCATATAACTTAGCATGTAGTAAACTACCCCAAACTGGAAATCACCCATAGTTGCTTTCTCCAGTGGATAAATGCTTGACCAGTTTTATTTATTATGTATTAAACTTCTCCAAATTGGAAATTCCAAGTTCATGTTCTTGGAATTCACAGTTGTTCTGTTAGAACAAAAACTATAGATATTAAATAGAAAAAATTATCAATACTTATAACAACTATAAAATCAACTCTAACAAAATTACAAACAAGAATAATATATTAATAAACAAATACAGCGGGGTCAGGCACGAGTATTTTGCTTTCTCTAAAAATCATTAGTAAGTGTATTCCTTTGCCAATGTGGGAAAACAAAGTATTCTTTTGCCAACAATTGAGACTGACTTTTGTATTAGATTAGAGTAAATTATACTCATTTGTCAACCAAAAAGATTTAACGAAAAACCCTAGCCGTCGTGTGTCCAGAGCTTGCATCCTTGGCTGATCCCGATGGTTTCCGATGGCAGCAGTGGGCGCCCAACCTCCCGGCGGGGGAAGGCAGCCGCCTGGCTCTCCTGGCTTCCGGGCGAAGTCTTTCTCTGACTTGTTCTCATCTCCTTCCCAGCCTGGCTTGCACGTTGAAGCAGCGTTCTCTACTCATCGTGGGGAACCAGCGATTTCCTTTCCACGCGACGCCATTGAAGCTGCTGTCCAGCCGTTCCAGTTTGCTCTAGTGGGAAAGTTTTCTCGCACCAGACCTGCGATGGCAGATATCAGAAAATTCTTTTTGACACTTGACTTGAAAGGTTCTTATTCCATTGGCCTGCTGGATGGTCGGCATGTACTGATTAGACTCCATAATGAGGCAGATTTTTTGCGTGTTTGGACGAGGAATGTTTGGTATATCCACGGCAGTGCGATGCGTGTGTTCAAATGGTCTACTTCCTTCCATGTAGACAAGGAATCCTCATTGGTTCCGGTCTAGTTTAACCTCCCTAAACTTCCAGTCCACTTATTCGATAAGAAGTGTTTGTTTCAGATTGTGTCTTGCTTGGGGCGCCCTCTCTTCATCGACGGCGCGACCGCCGCTCTTTCTAGACCGAGTGTTGCTAGGGTGTGCGTTGAAATAGATTTATTGAAGATACTGCCTTCTCGTGTCTGGATTCAATTAGGTGAAGATCATGGGTTTTGACAGTCGCTCAACCCAGAATCGGTGTCGAAATATTGTAACCACTGCTTTCGTCAAGGCCATAGCCAGTCCGAATGCCATGTAAAAAACCCAGAACTGCGGCCAACTCGTGGGGAGAAGAAAGTGCTGGATGAGGGGATGGGGCAATCGCCTTGCGCAGGTGAGTTGCGAGTGGAACTTTGCGGGATTGGACCAGAGAAAATTTCTGTTCAAGCGGGGGCTACTCCAGGCCCCTTGGAACCAGTGGGGAATGAGGAACCGACTGGGCAGCCTGCTGTGGCGAGCTCTGGGGAGGCCGCACTGGCTGACGGAAGTGAGGATCAGCGATGGGAGATGGGGGAGGAGTTGCAGCAGGAGCTGGATAGTATGGGGGTGGCTGCCGACCTGGTGGAGAACGCGATTGTGGCAGCGGCTGATACGATCATTATTGATTTTGCTTCGCGGGTGGTTGAGGAGGAGAATGGGGGTTCTACAGGGGCAATTGCGCTGCCTGGAAGTAGTATTCCAGCTGAGCTTGCTGAGGAGGAGGTAGTTAATGTGCCGCCGCGTGATGCTACTGGCATTGTCGTGAGTGCGGGCTGCCTTTCGCAAAGGGGGCTAGTTGAGCAGCACGGTGGGGGGGTGGAGCCGCGGGATGTGTCTCTGAACCTGCACCTTGACCAAGTCTCATCCCTAGATCCCAGGTTTCAAAAGGCTAAGGGGCGGGGTATCCGAGCCTCGATTCCGTCAGATAGAGAACTCAGGTCGGTATCCAAAAAATCTCAAAATACCTTTCATGTCTTATCTCATTATTAGTGCATGTTTTTGAAATTTTCGGGGGATATCTAAGCCTCCAAATTTTAGACGACTAAAAAAATTGATTCACATGCATAAGCTATCGGTGGTGGGGATCTGTGAACCCAAATTATCTAAGGATGAAGTTGACTCTATTCGCTTGCGCTTAAACTTTGACTTTGTTGTGTGTAACTCGTCTGGGGATCTGTGGGTTTTCTTTAGAACACCTTTTGCTAGTTAGGTGGTTGGGGAGTCGGATCAGCATCTCTCTATTCAATGGGTGCACCCTCAGTTCCCTACCCCCATTATAGTCTCTTTTGTTCATGCGAAGTGCCTGGTGCCTAACCGGCAGCGGCTCTGGGAGGGCTTATTGCGGGATAGGCCAGCGCAAGGGCCATGGTACGTTGTTGGGGATTTTAATCTTATTCTCTCGGCCAACGAAAATAAAGGGGGGAGACTATTTAGGCCAGCGGAGGGTGTAGAACTATCTCGGTTTATGAGTAATGGGGGGTGTTTAATGCTGGTTTCTCTGGCAATAGTTTCACTTGGTGTAATAATAGACTCGGGCGTGCCCGCTTGGAAGCATTTGGATAGACTATTAATCAATGAGGAGTGCCTAAACTTCTCCTTGTCTATCTCTGTGTCCCACTTGGTACGGGCTCCTTCGGATCACGCCCCTCTGTTGCTCTCTTTCGCTCCTAAACTCGCCTATCGGTGTCGTTCTTTCCGTTTTTTGAACGTTTGGCCTTCCAAAGAGGGGTTTTTGGATGTGGTCAAGGACGCATGGCAGACTGAGGTCTCCGGCTCTCCCTTCTGTGTGGTCTGGGAGAAGTTGAAGAATGTTTCCCGTGCTCTTCACTTATGGAACAGGCATGTATTTGGTGATATCTTTGAAAATATTAAAAAGGGAGAGGCGGTGGTGGCGGCAGCAGAGCTTAGGGTATAGTCTGACCTGTCCGATGAGGCCCATATGGAGCTTCAGCGGGCCCAGGCTTCTCTGCATAGGCTGCTTGCTGTGGAAGAGCAGTTCTGGAGCCAGAAAGCTAGGGTTAAGTGGATGAAACATGGGGATCTAAATTCAAGATATTTTCATTCGGTGGTCAAACAACGTTGTTTTCGGGCAACAATTCTTGGGGTGATGGACTCAAGGGGGGAATGGGTGATGGATCCTGACGGGATAGGGCAGGAAGCTGTCAATCATTTTTGTCGCCTATTTTCAGCCGACCCAGTATCTGATTTCCAACTTCTTTATGTGATCCCTCACCTGAGTGCTGAGATTGATAATGTAGGCTTGGAGGCGGCCCCCTCGTTGGAAGAGGTCAAGAGGGTGATTTTTGAAATGGATGGTGACAGTGCCGCGGGCCGACGGGTTCTCGGGGAAATTCTTTACAACTGCATGGGAGGTGGTGGCTCACGATGTGTACAGGGTGGTCTTGAGTTTCTTTTGTGGTGTGGAACTCCCGCGTTTCATTACGGCAACGTCCATTGTCCTTCTTCCTAAGGTCATGAACCCGAAGGATTTCACTCAATTCCGTCCTATCAGTGTCTATAATTTCTTGAACAAAGTTATATCTCGTATCTTGGTGGGACGATTAGCAGGTATTCTTCCTCGGATTATTTCCCCCTAACAAAGTGGCTTTGTTAAGGGTAGGTCTATCTCGGATAATTATTTGTTGGCACAGGAATTGATGTCTGATATGGGTAGGAGGTGCAGGGGGGAATTTGGCTCTTAAGTTGGATATGGCAAAAGCGTATGATAGGGTCTCTTGGCAATTCCTTATCACTATCTTGCGCCGATTTGGCTTTGGGGAGAGGTTTATTGACATGGTTTGGAGGTTGATTTCCAATGTCTGGTTCTTTGTGCTTGTAAATGGGGTGCCCTATGGCTTCTTCAAATCTTCTAGAGAGCTCCGACAGGGGGACCCCTTATCCCCGGCACTTTTCATTATTGGCTCGGAGATGCTATCCCGAGCTTTAAATTCGCTTGTTTATCAGTCGGGGTTTGTGGGCTACAAGGCACCGCGGCATTGCCCGTCTGTAACTCATTTGCCATTTGCAGACGACGTTATAATTTTTGCAAATGGTGGGGCGGCGTCTTTGAAGAGAATCATGCAGATCTTGGCATGGTACCAGAATGACTCGGGCCAATTGGTTAACATGCAAAAGAGTGGCTATCTAGTTCATCCTCGGACGTTGGTGGTGCGCAAGCGAGTAATTGAGAGGGTAACAAAGTTTCGGAAACAAGATTTTTCGGTTCGCTATCTGGGTGGGCCGTTGTTTGTTGGCAGAGCCAAGGAGGTTTATTTCTCGTACTTGTGCCAGAAGATCCTGGAGAAGGTATTGTCTTGGAAATCACGCCTGCTGTCGTTTGGGGGAAAAATTGTTTTGATCAAACATGTCCTGTCTAGCATCCCGACCCATTTGTTGGGAATGAGTGTCATGCCAAGAGGTATCTTCCGGATAATTGAGAGGGTATGTGCGGACTTCCTTTGGGGTGCCGGGGACGAGAAAAAGAAATATCACTGGATCTGATGGAGGGATTTGTGTTTCCTCACCGAGGAAGGAGGGGCGGGCTTTCGCTCGCTTAGTAGCACATATAAGGCTTTCTCTTGCAAATTATGGTGAAATTTTCGATGCGGTCTGTCTTTGTGGGCGACATTTCTCGTGTCCAAATATTGCAAGGGGCATCACCCTTGCCAGATCTCCCTATCTCCCGTATGTTCAGCCACCTGGTGACGTCTCCTCGATATTAGGGGGTTTGGCGAAATTATGTATTGTGTGGCAGCTAGGTGAGGGTTGATGCAACTTCTAGTATGATAATTGGACTGGGCACGGAGCCCTCTACCTTAGAGTGGAGGCTCGGGAGGATGTCACATTTACCGATGTATTGGCGCCATCACGTGGAGGCTAGCTGAAATTCTACCACTCGACATGGTCTAGCAGGTGCTAGCGGTGAGTCCCCCAGGTGGGATTTCCCCGGATAGAATGATTTGGACATCAACGAGTTCAGGTCAGTTCTCGTTATCCTCCGCTTATAGCGAGGTCTGGGAGATAAAACCATCGTCTCTCTTATTCCGGTAGGTTTGGCATGCCAGTGTTCCCGTAAAGGTGTCTTTCTTTATGCTTCGTTTATTACTTAATCGCCTACCATTGGATGACGTGTTGGCGGCGCGCAGGTTTCATCTTCCGTCAAAGTGCTCTTGTTGCCAGAAGTCGACCATTGAGTCCCTTCAACACTTGTTCGTCAAGGGAGATCTTGCGGCTGCCGTGTGGAGGTTTTTTGGACTGTCATGTGGTCTGGCTAGAATGTAGAACATGTCCGAGGGTGGATGGGTAGGTGGTGGCTCAGGCAGGTGAAGTCGGAACGGCTGAGGTTCGTGTTCCGGCTCGTACCCATCCTCAGCTTTTGGCATTTTTGGAAGGCTAGGAATAAAGCTGTGTTCCACGGTACAGTGCCTAACCCTGTTGGTGTCTATCATGCCATTTTCCAGGAATTAAAGGATGCGTACTGGCTACGGTTCAGGGAGTTTTAGCGAGTGTTGGAGTGGCCTACATTCGTGGAGCTGGTGGAATGCCGTCCAGATGCTTTCTTCATCCGACAAATTCGGTGGCGTACTCCGGGGCCTAGCGTTGTAAAGCTCAATATAGATGGGTGCTCAAAAGGTAACCCAAGGGTGAGTGGTGGTGGGGGGATCCTTCGAAATTCTGAAGGATGCATGGTGTTTGCGTTCTCTGGATACCTTGGGAGGTGTACCAGCGTGCAAGTGGAGGCAAGGGCGCTGCTGATAGGGCTCCAATTGTGTGAGCAACGGGGTTTCATGGGTAATTTGGTGGTCGAGACAGACTCCTTGCTGCTACAACGGATTCTTCCGAGAAGTTACCGATGCCCGTGGTCAGTCAGGGGTGAGGTGGAGAAGATTGAGCAAATGACTCAGGGTGGGCTCCAAATCGCTCATTGTTATAGGGAGGCGAACAAAGTCGCGGATGTATTGGCCAATATAGGCTCCACTCATCCTTCTCATTCGGTCTGTATGTATGATAGTATTGCGGGGTTGCCTTCAATGGCTATGAGTGAATATCGGATGGACAAATTCGCATATCCATCTTTTCGCAGAGATAGGGTTCTGTAACTATATCCTCCTATTGGGTGAATAATAAAAATGATACTTTAACGTAAAAAAAAAACCAAAAAGATTTAATTATTTAGCACTATTTAAGAAATAGGGAAAGGATAGGGGGGGTTAGAATCTAGGATCTCTAATTTTCAAAATCTCAACCTTAACTAGTAGACCACAAAAAAAAATTGAACCTTTTGGAAGGGAAAAAATTTCCAAAAGGTTCTTTTAACATGTTTCCCAATTATCTTTCAATCTCATATGCACTATTTCATAAAAGTAGTGCAATAATATTCTTCCAAAAGTCTTCCACATACAGTCCAGGTGAAGCTCTAACCTTGTGCTCACTTATGATTCATTCTATACTTATCCACTCCTTTACATCCTAATGAGAAAGTTTTTTATTTGGGCATTAGGGATTAAAAAATTCCACTAAATTACAATCACATATATCCGTTTTATTCCTTAACAATTAAGACATAATTTAATGAAATTGAAATATAAAGATAATTGGTGCTTAGGTAGAAGTCCCCAAGAGCTGATTTGGTGTGCGGAAAACACCCACCATGTATACTATTGCTTGTTTTTTCTATTAAATTAATTGGAGAGGCCTAGGTTAATATTGGAAAACCATCTAGGATTTTAATATCTAATAGAATATGATTTCCTTCCATGTTTCATCTGTAAATGTTCATCTTAGAAGTTCGAGTTTAACATTGTATTCATATCTCTATTCTATTATTGGATGGACAACAAAGTTAATCATAGGAATCACATCAATCAAGTTCCATGATTTTCACAACTCTGATGATAAGATTTTTGAGAATCTACCATTTAAAGAAAACAAATATGTTAAGACACCTCTTGCCGAAGTAGTTTGTGTAGTATTACACATGCTAAAACAAATTAGATTAATCAAGTACTAGTCTTACCTATCTCAACAAATTTTAACCTGGTTGTAGCTCATATATATATATATATATATATATATATATATATATATATATATATATCTTTGCAATTTGGGAATGATTGTACTAGATGAATCATTTTCTAATATTTTGGAAACCATGATTTAAAAGTTGAACATCAAATTCATATTCAAATTGTTCCCAAGTATGAATGACTAATTTAGAATATATTGCACATTTTGTTTAATAATCTAATGCAGTTTTCATTGTTTGTAATAAGATTCTTGTGAGCCTTAAACACTTTCTATTGTACCGAAACTTAGGAATTCTAATATATCTATCTATTATCTATTATCTACTTTTGTAAGTCTTGATGGTTTTTTAAGTTTTACTATATTGTGATCATTTTTGCCCCTTGTTGCACAAAGCAAAAGTTCAACTAGTTTTTGTGCTTGTCAGGCTTTTTATGGACACCAAATAAAATTATGATAAATGATCCAGGTGCTCATCTTACACTTTTTGGCATCTAAAAAAAGTAATTAAATTCAAGCAAAATTTTAGGATTGTGTAACTTTTTATCTTTTAAAGGCATAAAAAAGCAACCTTGTGAATTGGAATTGGAAAATAGGACAATGAACGTAAGATATTTACTAGTCACATAGATGAAATTTGCGATCTACTCATTTCTGATGAAAGAAAACATCTTTCTTTTTGCCCTCATAGTATGAACCAGAAAGAATACTCTACTCAATCTAATGCTCTATTTTCTCATGTTTAGGTTCTTCAAACGATTATCAGATACAAAACTGGAGAAAATGTTCAATGAAGTTATTATTACTACAAGGGTTCTCACATTTTTTTCATTTATAATTTACCTTCTGTACATCATTTCTTGAATTTGATTGCAATGGTTCATTTTATATTGACTTTTATTATAGCTTTAGCTAATTAGCACTTAAATGTCAAGGTGAAACTTTTAGTCAATTAACAAAACTGTTGAGATATTCAATCATATAGCTGTATATATTGTTACCATATATGTCTCTGTCATGACGTGATTGTAGGAGTAGTTTTAGCTTTCCATTACATGATTTTAGGAATGATTGTATCTTCCCTTTTTTGTCAAATTCCTGTAACTATATCAGTAGACTATTGTATCAGTAATAGATGCTTGAAGTTTTTCCCAATCTGAATCCTTTTCTTCATGGTATCAGAGCAGGTTGAGCCTTAACAATTGTTGACAATAAAATATGTCAACTCCAGAGAATTCAACGAAAGGGGGAGAGGTTACAATCTATGATGACTCCCCCTATGTGTTGTACCCTTCAGATCATCCAGGACTGCAATTTGTCTCCACACCATTCGCAGGAGAAAATTTTGCAGCATGGAAAAGCACCATGGAAACAGCCCTATATGCCAAAGGCAAGAGTGGTTTCATTGACGGCAGTCTAGAAGTGCCAGATCTAAAGTCACCGGACTTTCAACGGTGGAAGAAGAATGATGCAATGGTTAGGGCATGGCTGAGGAATTCCTTGGCCAAGGACATACAAGAGAGCGTTGTCTACACCAGCACGGCACGAGAAATTTGGACTGAGATTTGTGAAAGGTATGGACAAAGTAATGCACCTCGACTTTATAAAATAAAAAAAAGAATTTTCCAACATGTTCCAAGGAGATGGGCAGCCTTTAACTCAATATTATACCAAGTTCCAAACTTTGTGGCAAGAACTGCAAATCTGTGATCCATTGCCTTATTGCAAATGCGAGGCAGCCAAGGATCACTTATTACGCCGAGAAAAAGAAAAAGCCCTTCAATTTCTATTGGGATTGAATGGAAATTTCGATCGGTTGAGATCTAATGTGCTGTCCATGGAACCTACACCTTCACTCAGTAAACTGTTTTCCTTGGCTTTACAAGAAGAGCAATCCTTTGTACGAGTAAATGAACAAACATCACACAGCCTGGAAGGAGTGGCTTTTGCAGCAAAAACTGATCGTAGGGGCAACGAAAATACCAGGAGTCAAGCCCCAAGAAGTCGATCAAGTAAAAGGTGTGAACATTGCAAGAAAATGGGACATCTCAAGGAAGAATGCTTTGAGATAATAGGGTATCCAGCAAATTGGAAGAATAATCAACAAAGCAGAGGTGGCAATCGTGGTGGAGGCAAGAACAATTCAAGGCAGATGCAAATCTATGGCAACATAGCAGCAACTGACCACCAATTTATCAACCCAAGTGAGAAGTCACAGTCACAACAACCTCTTGGATTGACAATGGACCAGTACAACAAACTCATGCAAATCCTTGGACCACCAAATCATGATAATGAGGCCTTGGCCAACTTTGCAGGTAAATGCAATTCATTCCATAACTCATGGATTTTGGATACTGGTGCCTCTAACCATATGGTTGGAGACAAAAGTATGCTTGATAATGTTAAATGCATCTCTTCATATCCAAATGTGAGAATCGCAAATGGCTCTAGTCTCCCTGTAACTCACGTTGGTAATGCCTACCTAACACCAAATATCAATTTGAAAAATGTTATTTGTGTGCCTGGCTTCAAGTTCAATCTCCTCTCTATTGCCAAAGCTACAAAGGAATTAAACTGCTCAGCAACCTTTCTTCCTGATTCTTGTTTTTTTCAAGACCTGTGTACGAGGATGCTGATTGGAGTGGGTAGGCTCCGAGATGGGGTTTATCAATTAGAAGGAGGCCACGGGCTTGCAAGTCTTAGTGTTACTGAATCTGATGCTACCTTGTGGCACATACGCTTGGGTCATCCTTCCTTTAGCCGATTAAAATTAATTTCCAGTATCCCTTTTCCTAGCAATTTTAATCACATTTGTGATGTATGCCATAGGGCCAAACAAACAAGATTGTCTTTTCCAAATAGCAATAAGAAAAGTGGTAAACCTTTTGCTTTGATTCATGTTGATCTATGGGGAGCATATTCTGTCTCATCACTTAGTGGTGCTCATTATTTCTTAACTATTGTTGATGATTTTTCACGATGTACTTGGGTCTTTCTTTTGAAAAATAAATTCCAGGCCTATGATTTTCTAACCATGTTCTGCCAATCTACACAAACTCAATTTGGTTACCCAGTACAGGTTGTGAGAAGTGATAATGGGAGTGAATTTGTTTCAGGGACCATGAGAGATTTTTTTGCTAGTCAAGGGATTGACTATCAAACCTCTTGTGTTGATACTCCACAACAAAATGGGCGAGTGGAGCGCAAACATCGCCACATTCTTGAGGTTGCGCGAGCATTGCGTTTTCAAGCCCATTTACCTTTGAAATTTTGGGGAGAATGTGTTTTGACAGCAGTTCACCTTATCAATTTGATGCCCACTCCTACTCTCAAAGGCAAGAGCCCATATGAGGTACTTTTCAAAAGAAAACCCAATTACAATCACTTGAAGGTGTTTGGATCACTTTGTTATGCACATAATCATGACAAACACCGAGATAAATTCTCTACTTGAGCCTATCGGTGCATTTTTCTTGGTTATCCCCATGGACAAAAGGGCTATAAAGTCTATGATTTGGAAAGAGAAAAAGTATTTGTATCACGGGATGTGATATTTTATGAGACAGAATTTCCTTTTCAATCAAATACCGAGTCCTTCGCTACCTCAAAAGGGCACCAGGCCAAGGTATATTCTTGTCATCTGCTAGTTTGCTGCAACTCACTGCTTATTGTGACTCAGATTGGGCCAGCTGCCCAACATCTCGACGATCGACTAGTGGTTATATCATTTTCCTCGGTAATAGCCCGGTTTCTTGGAAGTCCAAAAAGCAAACTACAGTTTCCCGTTCATCCGCTGAAGCAGAGTATAGGGCAATGGCCAATGCTACTAGTGAACTTCTCTGGCTGCGTTCTTTGTTTGCAGATTTGAAAGTTTCGTTAGCATCACCCATGTCTCTCTTTTGTGACAACCAAGCTGCTCTACACATTGCTGCAAATCCAGTTTTTCATGAACGTACAAAGCACATTGAAATTGATTGCCATTTCATCCGTGATCGCATACTAAGCAACGAATTGCAGACTGCTCACGTTCGCTCATGTGATCAAATTGGCGACTTGTTCACCAAAGCACTTGGGAAAGCTCAGTTCCACCATTTGTTGAGCAAGTTGGGCATTCGCAACCTCCATGCTCCAACTTGAGGGGGAGTGTTGAGATATTCAATCATATAGCTGTATATATTGTTACCATATATGTCTCTGTCATGACGTGATTGTAGGAGTAGTTTTAGCTTTCCATTACATGATTTTAGGAATGATTGTATCTTCCCTTTTTTGTCAAATTCCTGTAACTATATCAGTAGACTATTGTATCAGTAATAGATGCCTGAAGTTTTTCCCAATCTGAATCCTTTTCTTCAAAAACAAACGAATGAAAGGGAAACCAAAATATTACTTGTACATAAACTTTATAAGTAACATCATATATTGCTTTTGTAACATAAATAGTAACATGTGTCCATATATGCCTATGCATTGCATATTAATGGGCAAGAAATACTTCCAATTTTATTACACAGCCATCAGAACTAACTTTTAACTGGTTGCAGCTTCATCTCTCGATAGGTTTATGGTCAATGGGGCTCACCTTAGTATTGTCTTGTTCAATAGGATGTATGTAACTATAGTCTATTTTAATGCTGTTCAGGTCCTGCTGCTTGCCCAGCCTCCTTTTCAATGTCGCTAATGCAATCGGTAATAGTCGATAAATCATATATCTGCATAAGACCTCGACGAATGTCACAAAACTTATCCCTTAGAGTAGTCTTCAGTTTATGATACTTTTCCTCCCAATGACGACGAAGTTTGTATTCCTCATACGCCGTTTTGCCGTCTTCTTCCATAATCCTTATCTTTTCCTCCAACTCAACAATCCTATCTCTCAAAAGTTTGTTTTCTATATGGTAGGTTTCACTGTCCCTATGTAGCCTATCCCTTTCTTCACCAACATGAAACACCACCTCATTAGGAAAATCATTCCCGCACTGACAAAAGTGGGTTGGAACATATTTATGAAGGGCTTTGTTTAGTCCAGGACGAAAGTAAATTCCTTGCTTGCTTTGTCCAGCCATATCCTACAACTAGATAATAGCAATAATTCAACAATTAATTGCTGTATTTTTAAAATCCAAATATTGCTAAAATAGGTAAAACTACTCTCATAAGCTTTATATCAATCCTATCTTGGTTTGTAGCGTAAGTTTTGATGCTCAGAATTGTGACTACCCGAATTATGCATATCATCAATATAAGCTCTCCAATAACCAAAGTACATACATAAAATTTTCATAAATGGAAAATTAATAATAAAGATAATCCTCTAGGGCCATAGATCAAAAGAGGTTATATGACCAGAACAGTTAAGTTGAGCACTTTTTTTGGATAAAAATCTTTTACCCTCCTATGGTTTGATGCTTTATCACATAACTCCTCTATGGTTTAAAAACCTATATATAACCCTCTCATGGTTTGAGTTAAAGTATCACCATTAGTTTTTATATTAAAACTCATGGTCAATAGTAAAAAGTCAAAATCAAACTAATAAATTGACAAATTTACCCTTTCTCTACTTTTTTCTTAATTTCTTTTTTCCTTCTCTCTCTCTCTCTCTCTCTCTCTCTCTCTCTCTCTGTGGGAAGAGAAGAGATGATTTTGAAAACCTAAATTTTGGTCTACAAAATCTTAATTTTCTCCAAATACAAAAGAGATAGAAAGGAAATAAAAATGAATAAATAAGAAGCAAAAAAGATGGAAGCAAAATATAAAACAAATAAATAAGAAACAAAAAGTACCAAATCTTTTTTGACTATACATATGGGTTTTCAAACCCAAATTTTTAATGGTATTTTCTAATTCTTATTTTTCTACATTTTTATTTCAATTTCTTCTTTTTTTATATTTGGAGGAAAAAAAGAAGTAATGAATGGGTAAACTTCTCAAGTTATAAGTTTGACTTTAACTTTCTACTATTGATCATTAATTTTAACAGAAAAACTAATGGTGACACTTTAAACTAAACCATGAGTGGGTTGTATATAGGATTTTAAACTATAGAGGGTAATGTGATAAAGCACAAAACCACAGAAGGGTAAAAGGTAATTAACCCTTTTTTTTAGGGAAAACCTATACAGGGGAGATGCTAGTTCCAAATCATATTAATTGACAAAAGATGTACAATGCACTAGGATGGGGAGGGGGTGGCCAAACCTGACCTCTATGAAAAAAACTAATCTAATGTTACATAGAAAATTGCTTAATGTCAGGGATTGACAAAGAATCTAAGCGTACTATATTCCTGACATGTATTATATAGGATAAGAATAACATATATATATATATATATATATATCCACATGCACTCACACACACATAAGTCTTTCTACCTACACCATCAACATAAATATATATAAATATATATATATATATATATATCCACATGCACTCACACACACATAAGTCTTTCTACCTACACCATCAACATAACAAATCTTGTATACTAGCAAGTGTGGATGGATGATACATATTATTTATTCAAATTTTAGTTTTCTCTTTGCATATGTGTTATACATCTTTATCTAATAATGTTAAAAATTACCTACACTTTACAAAAATATATGTACCTACTAATGAAAAAAAGCACCTACACTTAATATATATTGTGGGTGGCTGTGTATAATCCATTACAAGATAATGCGTTCATAACTTATCATATTTAGTTTCCTCCTTAAGCTTCAATGTCCTTTTGCAAACTACTTCCATAAAATATGCAGCAAGCTATATATGAGTATATAGACAGAACTAGGGGACAAGGAGTAGAGGTGTTCAAAATGGTTAGATATCACATAATCCAATCCACTCTTTGTGAATATTTGATCTGTCGAATCATATATAGATCATATCACATTGACATCAAAAGGCTCTTCTAATCCAATGTGGATTGAATTTTTTATGATATGTGGATATTCGATCCAATTGGCATAGTGTTTTTCATTTTATAGAATAAATTTAACATTAAAACTATTAATCTACGCTTATTTGATCTCCTTTTACATATTTCTGGTGTCTAACTTCTTTTTCAATGATAGGCTTTGTATGGATTAGATGTTTCTAAGGCGCTTTTTAAAAACTTTACTTGAGTGATGTATGTGAAAATTTTTTACTATAGATAGTTCATTTGAATTTGGTGTTTTTGAAGTTGTATTTTGAGGTGTTTTAGAATTTAAAATTTTTAAAATATTTTTTATAAATTTATTAAAAATTTTCCTATAACCCATCACCACCCACCACTGCCAGTAGCCATCCTCCCCCCCCTTCTATCTCTCTCTCCATTCCTCTTTCCCCCTCCTCCTTTTCTTTTCCCCTCCTCCTTTCCTTTTCCCAGTCACCCCATTTTTCTCCTTTCTCTCACCCCATCCAGCCCCTTATTAGCCTCCAGCTCCCCTTTTCCATAGATCTCTGGTCGCATGATTTTTGTGAAAATCCAATACTTTCATGCCATTTTACTTATTGACATTTATAGAATTAAAGAAAAAGTAATTGGATGGATAGCATCGAATATCCAATTGATTTAATATGCTTAAAACGGATATGCACTTCAGAGAATTTAGATATCGATCAAAAAATGAAAGATGCGAATCAAGTTAGCCATTTACTTTACAAATTTAATATTTGATCTATGAACACCGTAATGAAGAGGTGCTAGCTACCATCCTCCAACCATTAGTAAATTAGATTTTTTTACCCTTAAAAGATTGACAATACTTAAAAATATTCTTATAAATTTAAACTTTTGCCCCCAAAACAACTTGAAAATGTATACCACCTTAAAAAAAATTTTCCAGTCTAGATTATGTCCTAGTGAGGCCTTTTTCACCAATGCATTTTTATAAAAGTATTATTAAATTTATAGAAAATAATACAGATGTTCACAATCATGTCTAATAGGCACAATTTGATACAAAAAATTTTTTCATAAACAAACAACGAGCAAAACAATTTGTTTTTATATAGAATGAAATGACTAATAATATTACTAAATTTACAGTAGTCAAGTGGAATAAAAAATATTACTAACCTTATCTTCTTTACAAGAGGATGTTAAAGAGTTGACCAATTTGAAAATCTATGAACAGGGTTTTAATTCAAAACAACCTATTTATAGTGCTTTAGAAGCGATCCTTCTACGGGCTTCTCTAGAACTACATAGATTTACCCAAAATTGACCAGAAGTGGTCCAATAGGCAATGAGCAACAACAAATAGGAAAAAGATTGGGAAAATTGTCTAGTTTGGGAAGGGGCCAAGCAGGAAAAAGGTTTTAATATAGAGACAAGAGTATCAGAGATGGAGTTGCTATAGGGATGAAAAGGGGAATGGTAGGAAAAATAGATTGTGATTTGGTCGTAGAAGAAGGAGAGAGCGGTGGAAAAAAATAAATTAAGAATTGGAGAAGATCTAGTTGGGGAGAGAAAAGAGAGAGGACAAAAAGAGAGAAAAACAATAGGGATTTGGGAGAGAGCGAAGTTGGTGAGCAAGAAAAGAGAGGTAGGCTATCTAGTCGTGAGAAAGAGTAGTAGAGACGGAGGAGTATTTAGACTAGGAGGGGGACAAGGGATGACAAATAGGTGATGGGAAGTGTACAAGGTAGAGAAAAGGGGAAGATGGTGAGGGCTAGAGATATGGTGGGATGGCAATGTTTAGCATTGGGATTACCGTTGGTGGTACGAAATGGAGAAAGTTACAGGGGGCGGAGGAAGAGGTATAAAAGGGGAAAGGATGATGTAAAGGGAGTAAAGAGTTGTGGAAATATTGGTGGATAGGGTGTTGATATTTGTGTAATACTATGTCGTTTTAAGTGTTTTTGAGGTTTTTTTTATTTTTCTTTTCTATTTTTTGGGTGCCTTTTGGTGTTTTTGGCCATTTTACAATGTTGTTGCTGCATATGTATGTTTGGGAACAATTTACTTGAGAATATTCGAAATCCGGACAAAATCTAGATTTTTGGAAAGGAGCATTTATGGATGTGATAGAATTTAAGTGTAGGATATGATTGCCGCTTCTTATACTATACCGCAATAAAAGACGAGGGGATAGTGTTATCAAATAATGTACCTCTCTTATTGAAAATGTGCAACTACCTTTTCATTTTATCTTTAGATCCTTGTCATCATTAACTTTTTATTTCATTAAATTAATCTCTATTGATGACCAAAGTTACTGAATTACACTTAGATTATGTGACTTAATAAACCATAATACTATTCAAAATAAATTACTACAATGGCATCTTTTTTTCAATAAATGGGAGATTTCAAATTCGAAATTTTCCACTTACACTCTTTCTCCTGATACCATCCAATCCATCCCTCCCCCTACTACAATGTCATCTATTAGAGTTATTTTTATCAATAATTTATAGTTGCATAAACTTCACAAGCAATTAATAATAAAATATGACAATAAATATTTCAACCAACTAAATTAAGATAGGCAAGAGAAAACTAGTTCTTAGTCCTACACATTTAAGTAAAAAAATTTAATATGTTTCTAATTTCTTAATTTCGTAAAAATCAATTAAAGATTTTAGGGAAATTTGGCAATTTTGTTCCTAAACATTTGCACTAAAACCAATTTAGCCCTTAATGACTTTCTTTGACCAATTTAGACCTCCCACTATATTTTGCGTTTCCTTGTGAGTCTTCTATAATGGCAACACCTATTTTTGCCTTGGCCCATCTCCAGTCAGGGGTATTTTTGAAATGTTGGGCTAAATCATGCAATATAAAAGGAATAAAATGTACAAAACAATAAAAAAAACTAGACTAGGAAAAGGCACAAAAACACAAAACAAAAGGAAAAGTGAGCCAGTCCAAATTGCCATTTCACTATTCTTCCCCTCCTTTGAATTTCCATACATTTTGTGGAAAATCTCAATCATAAAACTGCATGATTCAATTCCAAATTCAAGAAAAAAATAAGGAAGGTTAATTTTAGTGGACTGGCCACCGTCTTCATAGCTCACAGAGGCGTTGTTGCTACTTCCCCGATAGCATCTATTAGCACTATGGCTAGCCTTTAGTTTGCTCAAGTATCTAGTAGTACTACCAGTAGCAGCAATTCATATTCCAATGAAAAATCTCAGTGATTTTTGGGTAATTATTCTGATATGGTTCAGACATTGAGTTTCACTGCTGTTGGAGCAACTATAGCAAATAAAATGCATGCTCACAAGATGCTACTCTAAGGAATCATAGAGATAAAAGTAGCAAAAAATTAAAATTTTTGATTCCTCAGAGAACCTTTAGCCTTGATAAAACACATGCAATTAAAAGGGTGTTCAAGTGTATTACCTCAATCAATGAAAAAACACACGAAAAATAGGAGTGTTAGATGCAGAGAGAGGTGAGAGATCCATATAGCCGCTCAAATGTTTGACCTCTAATGGTGATCCGTACCAACCCTTTAGCCAAAAGCTCCAAGGCCGAATTAGTTTAAGCTAGATTAGTGCTAACCATTGCCAAGACATTTTCCATAAATTAGTTGAGAAAAATCCTATTTTTTCACCATAAAAAACATGCCTTAATAAGAGAAATAAGAGATGCGATTTTTCTCTTTTTTTTTGGACGAATTTTAGGTATTTTTCCTCTTAAGACTTTTTTTTTAAAAAATCTCACAAAATAATTTGTGTATCGATTAGTCTTGCTAGCAAAAACTTAGTGAGTATTTATAGATAAATAAGTTATATATCTCCTTATAAAAACTTGAAACCAGTTTTCAATAGGATTCAACTTCCTTATTCTAATATAACACTTATATTTGGAAGATTTAAACTTATTTACACTACAAGTGTCTCAAGTTCAATTTGTCTCATAAATTAAATTATAAGTTAAAAAACTTATCTTTCAAATCCCCACTTGAAATTCATTTAATCCAACTAAAGAAGTTCTTAATGTGTGTGACTCGTTAGGTTCCCAAATACATTTGTAATAAGAGCAAGTCATAGTTCATCATTGATAAGAACTAGATATATTAAAACTCTTTTGATTTATTATTGATTTAACTAATCAATCAACTCATTCTTATAGATTAAGATTGGCATCTAGCAATGCATCCTGACCACAAAATAATGAGAAAGTCAAGTGGAGGATTTCACCTTTCAATGAATGTTTACCCTGTAATTAATATCTTTTTATCACACTTATCTCACATTAATCATGAAATAAGTCATGCCAATTCCATTATGTGATTGATTGATGTAGACACCAAATTTTCAGTGTTTTTAGTTTTCTTAGTTTTTATTTTATTTTATTATTTTTTAAGCTTTAGCATAGAATTTCTCGAAAAAAAAGAAAAAATGCATTCAAAAATATACTTTAGTTGTCTTTGATTTAAATTCAACGTTTTCTTGGAAAAAGAAAAAAGGAAAAAAAAATGATAAAAATGAAAAATGAAAAAAAAGGGAAAAAAAAACTCTTGCGGCATGCAAAGCTGCGTATTTTCGCAGCTTGCAAAGAAGGGCTCTTGCAGCCCTTTGGCTGCAATTTTAGAGGAAATGGCTGGGGTTTTAGGGTTGAGTGCCCCATATAAATAGAAAAGGCAGCCGCAAGGGAAGAGGGACGGCTGGAGATCTGAAAAAAAAGGAAAGAAAACAGGTGAGGGGGAACAAAAAAGAAAACAGAGGGTGAAAGAGGAGGCAACAAAAAGGAAAGAGCTCGTCTGATGGCTCAAGGGGGAAGTTTTTAACGGCAAAAGAAAGAAACGAAAAGAAGGGGTGACGGCTAGAAATGAGGACAATTTCTGAGGGAGAGAAAAGAAAAACCAGCGGGCAGCTAGGGGAGAATCTGGGGAGGTCGGCTAGGTCTTAGAAAAAGAGAGCTGGATAGAGACGAGAGAGAGGGAGCTGAGGAACGACTAAGTTGGCGGCTGAGGGTGATAACGGCGAGGATACCTGAGGAAAATCAGAAGAAAAAGGAAATGGGGACAGCGGCCAAAAGCTACGGAAAAAGAGGGAGCTTTGGTTTGGAGGAGAACGAGAAAGCTTCAGACAAGAAACCAGAAAGAAAAATTCAGAATCTTCTTCCTACGCAAAACCCACAACGAGGCTGATGTTTCAGCCTGCTCTCGCAAGGATTTTTTCTGCCCCGATTCAGCTTCATTGGTGAAGCCATGAATTTCTGGACAATCTAGAAAGTGATAGGAGCAGTTTCTGTTCAGACATCTCGAAGGAAGAACGACGGGAAGATCGCCAAATCTGGCTATGAAGGAGCTGCTCGGCCTCTACTGCACCAGTTTCAGCTTCAAACGAAAACGCAGCAGAAAATTTTGCTTCCGGCCCTAGCGATTCAGGTGATCGTTTTTGCTTCTCCCTTTCTTGCTTTAATGCTATATCCATGAGAATCTGAAGTCTAAAAGGTATGATCTTGTGACATTTTGTGGCTAGTTGGGCTCAGTGATTTTATCATATTTTGCTGTCTTGATGCTTCCCTGGTTGCCGTTGTTTTCTTTTTGGGGTTGGTGCAATTCTGATTGTTGGATTTTAGAGATAAACGGTGTAAGTAGCATGATTTTCGTTAGTTTGGAAACAGATTTGTATGACCTTACGTTTGGTAATGAACCCAGGAAGAAAGTTGCAAGAAAAATGGCTTGTTTGACGTCCTTGTTGTTGTTTGCTATTTGTTTGAGATGCCATTAACCATATCTGTTATTGAAGCTTGTGTTTAGAAAAGCCATTAACAATTATCATGTTCGAGGGGTCTGTTTTGAGAGATAGGTTTGTCTTGGTAGTTTGGTCATGCATGTTTTGTCTCATTTTCTTGTTCCTCTGTGGCTGTTTTCTTTTCGGATGGACAGGATTTTTGTCATAAGAACCTGTACCTTTCATTGAGATTGGGTAAATTCCATTGATTTCCCTTGTTGCTATGCAAACAGCTCCAATAGCCAAGAGTTGCTGTTGTTTAATTAGGCTCACCGCAAGTCTTCTCCCTTTCTCCTCTTGTTTTTTTTATATATGGCTAGCTGCCCTTTTTGATGATGTTGGAAATGTTTACCTGTCTTTGGTTAGTGGTAGCAGTGGATTGAGGTTGTTGCATCTGGGTTGGCTAAAGGATATGCGAAGAGTGCTTGGCCGTTTCTTTTGGTTTCCTTTGTGCGTGATTTGGGTTGAAAGATCATTGGGAATGCAGGATATAGGACTGGGTCTTAATGATACAATGCATGTTGGTTATTTTGGGTGAAAGAATGCTGTCTGTTTAGCTTTCATCACTTGCATTTAGCATGACACTGGGAAATGAAAGTTGCAGCTAGTTTTGTTGCTAAAAAAACTTCATCAAATGCTGAAGCTCGCTGTTGCAGAAACGTCCTTCGAGTTTGCATGAAAGTATCATAAGAATTTGCATAGTTTTTTGCTATGTTTCCGATTGTTGGTTGTGAAAATTATCGGCTTTGCTATTTAGTTTGAAGTTGGGATAAACCTCCACTTGCGAGATGGAAATGCAGTAGTTGTTCATTTTGATGATAGAAGCTCTGTCCGTAGCTTTTGCATGAATTTTGCATGGAAAAATTTTCTAAGAATTGCACTTCGGCCCCCCAAGTCTCCCTTCATTTCACTATGACCCAACCAATTGAATAATGTCCTCAATTTGGTCCTTGGCAGCCTTAATTTTACAATTTTTATTGTTTGTTTGCTTCAAATAATTATCATGCTTTGTTTAAATTGCAATTCATGCATGAATTTAAGAGCTTTATGACTATGTGAGCCCGTGTTTGTACGTTTTCTTTAATTTTCCCAAATAAATTGGTACCTTGACCCTTTCTTTTATTTTGGAGGGCAAATAAGTGATTTCATATCATTGGGGCCCCAATCCAAGGGAGGTATAACTTCTTTTATCTTTTTTGTCTCTCCTCTATGTGAACCAACGTGCTACGTGAGAATTGCATATCTACTTGCTTTACTAGTTTTTCCTTAATTCTTTTATCTCATTTACTTTTGCTTTTATTAAGTTATTCTTTTATGGGGTATGTGTACACCTCTTGGCTTGTAATAGATAGGGCCTGGAAAGCACTTGATGAAGACCTATTGAAGACATGTGCCTAGCTAGCAAATGTAATAGGTTCATTAGCTTGATTGATTGCTTTTGTTGCTATGTGTTATTTGCTTTATTAGGCTCTTGCATATAGTCGAGCATGCTAAGTGTTATGTGCTATGTGTTTATCAGTGTTTGGCATGTCTACTTGCTTTCTATAGTCGTAGATGAATGTGATGGATGAATGTACGTCACCACACTAGTCCAATACTAGTTGTGGCTCATTATTCCGTTAGGCATTCATAGAAAGGGTTAGTCCAACGCTAGACCCTTAGGGATTTCCCACCCTTAGGGATTTCCCTCTCATTAGTTCATATTTGCATGTTTCACTACATTTCATGCATTTTTCTTAGTTTTATAGCATTTGGCATGATCTTTCAACCATTTTCCCCTCATTTTAGGCTTTTTGCATCTTCATGCTAGTTATAGGGTACACTTGCTTGAGAGTCCCCTTTCGATAAGGGAAACGAGCGAGTTTGGCTACAAAATAGCCTTAGCACGCTAGTTCTTCCTTCTAATCCAAGGAAAAATCAAAGTCGTAAAGTTAGGAGTCCTTCCCGTGCCCGACCTGATGCATTCCCTTAGGGTCATACACTTGCATTCTTTTTATATCACCGTCTCACTCTTTTAACCACATTTTCTCACTACTTAGATTTTTCAATCCATTTTCTCATCACCTTTTTCCTATCTCTCATTTATTTTTCTACCTCACAAATGGCACTCAAATTGCACTTACATATCTACTATCCTATTTTCATCCACCTGCACACAACCACCCTTACTTTCTCAATTGGCACACATACACTTTTCTTACATTCGCACACTTGCACTTACTTTTTTATTTGCATTTTGCAACCTTCATACATTTTCACACTTGCACATATTTAAGTCATCATTTGCATTAATCACGACTTCTATGAGAGCTTCCTTTATTGGCCACCACAATTCATGTGGTTGGGACCTAAAAGCCTCATGAGAAACATTTTAGATTTAGGATTGCATTTTTCTTTTCATTTCGCATCCATTAGTCATATCCAACATGCGATACATACCTTGGGTAGAAAATTAAGAAACGTGGGGCTAAATCACGCAACTAGCTTTGGCTAGGGTAAGAGAGTGCCTTAGGCTCCGCCTTTGCCTTCTCCCTTACCAAACGTGACCCCCGATCCCTTTCTTTGGTTACGTAGACCTAAAAGTTTTCAAAAAGGGTTTGTTTACTTTTTTCATTCAAAAACAAAAATCATTTTCGGGTGACTTGGTACACCCTAACTCTATACCAAGTGGCGACTCCATTTTTCATATAAAAATCCTTTTTGAACTTTATTTGACCAAACCGTCGCATTTCACAATCCCACGGTCTTTTCTTTTCACTTTCACATATGTCCACATACACATCTCACACTACCACACTACTTTCACACCACACCTTCAAAAAGTGGGGCGCGACAACTTTCATAAGTTGTCGCGCCCCACTTTTTGATATGTGGTGTGGAAGTAGTGTGTGTAGTGTGTGTGAACGTGTGTAGAAGTGAAAGCAAAGACCGTGGGATTGTAAAATGCGACGATTTTGGTCAAGTAAAGTTCAAAAGGGTTTTATGTATAAAAAATGGAGTCGCCACTTGGTATAGAGTTAGGGTGTACCAAGTCACCCAAAAATGATTTTTTTTTTTGAATGAAAAATTAAACAAACCCTTTTTGAAAACTTTTAGGTCTACGTAACCAAAGAAAGGGATCGGGGGTCACGTTTGGTAAGGGAGAAGGCAAAGGCGGAGCCTAAGGCACTTCCTTACCCTAGCCAAAGCTAGTTGCGTGACTTAACCCCACGTTTCCTAATTTTCTACCCAAGGTATGTATCGCATGTTGGATATGACTAGATGAATGCGAAATGGAAAGGAAAATGCAAACCTAAATCTAAATGTCTCTTATGAGATTTTTGGTCCCAATCACATGGGTTTGTGATGGCCAATAGGAAGAATCTCATAGAGGTCATACGAAAATGCAAATGAAGACTCAAATATGTGCAAGTGTGAAAATGTATGAAGGATGCGAAATGTAAAAAAAAGGAAAGTGCAAGTGTGAAAAATGTGATAAAATAAAGGTGTTCGTGTGTAAATGGATGAAAAATAGAATAGTAGATATATATAAGTGTAATTTTGACTGCCATTTGTGAGGTGAGAAATAAATAAATGATAAAAAGATGTTGAGAAAGTGTGGATTGAGAAAAATGAGAAAATGTGGTTAAAAGGTGAAGAGGTGATATAAAAAAAATGCAAGTGTATGACCCTAAGGGGATGCATCAAGTCGGGCACGGGAAGAACTCCTAACTTTACGACTTTGATTTTCCCTTGGATTAGAAGGAAGAACTAGCGTGCTAAGGCTATTTTGTAGCCAAACTCGCTCGTTTCCCTTATCGAAAGGGGATTCTCAAGCAAATATACCCTATAACTAGCATGGGGTGCAAAAACCTAAAATGAAGGGGAAAAGGATTGGAGGAGCATGCTGAATGATAAAAAAACTAAGAAAAATGCATGAAATGTAGTGAACATGCAAGTATGCACTAACGAAAGGGGGACGGCCTATTGGGTCTAGCGTTGGACTAGCCCTTTCTATGAATTCCTAACGGAATAATGAGCCACAACTAGCATTGGACTAGTGTGGTGACGTACATTCATCCATCACATTCATCTACGACTATAGAAAGCAAGTAGACATGCCAAACACTCATAAACACATAGCACATAACACTTAGCATGCTCGACTAGATGCAAGAACCTAATAAAGCAAGTAACACATAACACATAGGCATGCAACCAAACTAGTGAACCTATTACATTTGCTAGTTAGGCACACGTCTTCAGTAGGTCTTCATCAAATGCTCTCCAGGCCCTATCTATTACAAGCCAAAAGGTGTACACATACCCCATTAAAAGAATACCTTAATAAAAGCAAGAGTAAATGAAATAAAGGAACTAAAGAAAGGCAAGGAAAGCAAATTAGACATGCAATTCTCACTTAGCACGTTGGATCACATAGGAGAGACCAAAAAGGATAAAAGAAAGTTATACCTTCCCGTTCGTGAAGCTAGTAAAAGGGAAAAGACTTAATTTGGGCTAAAACCACCAAAGAAAGAGATTAATGCACCAATCTAATGGTAAAATATAAACAAAATCACAAAATCCCTCCTAATTGCAACCTAAATGAAATCAAATAATGCATAATGACCAAGAAAAGGACCCACCAAGGACCCAATTGCAAACCAAAGACCCAATTGTACACATTAATCAACCATTCGAATTCAATCGAAACATTTAAGAACTTCAAAGGTCCCAAAAGCCAAGAAAGGATCAAGTAATGGTTCAAATGCAAATATTTTAGGGTCTAATTGCAAGAAATCAGCACATATTTGGGCCTTTGAAGAAATGATTGAAAAATTAGGGGTTAAAACATAAATTTCAGAATTATCTCATGCATGCAACTACGTAGAAGAACCATTCTTTTCCTTACTTTGAGCTTCAAATGAAAGCTGAAATCTGCCAATTTCTGCTGCAAGCTTTGGCAGCTTTGAACCGTGTGTATTTCAAACCAGAAAAGAAAAGAAAAGCAACACAAAACTCATTGTTTGCCCATCCACTCGCATGAATCCCATATTGTCGACCCAAGCATTATTGTCTATCACTAGTGCTCTAACAGAGAGTATTCTAGGCAAGAATGAAAGAAGAAAACCATCAAACCATCATGCTGACACATCAAACCAGCACATCCAATAAAACATGCTAACACTTAGCATCTAAACATGCAAGAAACTTAGCAAGAGTTTATGTCAGTTCTGGAAAATTTTCGTGCAAAAAGAGTTTTTTTTTTTTTTAAAAAAATTTTGGCAATCAATGCTCTCTAGATTCAGCATTTCGCATGGTGGACTCATTCGCAAATCAAAAACCAATTTCGAGTTCATATTAGGCATGCCGGGGAATGATGAAATCAGAAAAACTAAGGATCTTCATGCAAACAAGAACGCGAACCAGGCTTTTTGCCAAGGGAAACGGAAAAATGCAGCAAACGTAGCTTTCTTTCTACAGCTTTAACACACACACGACACATTTATAAACTCCAATGGAGCATGTAGAAACCTCAAACTAATGCCCCAAAACCCAAACTGACTCACTTAGGATCAAACAGCCGAAAAACAGGATATAAAAGAAAACATGGCTCCAGTAACTACTTTCCACAAACGAATTGTTTCATGCATCTCATATCAGAAACACACATTGACTAAAGTGCTGAATCTAATGAACTAGGCTTCTGGAACAGATCATATATAATTAAGACAACACAAGACAGTTTTGTCGAAGACAGGAAAATAATGCTTCAGCGAACCAAAAAGGAAAAATAAAAGAATTGCTGCAACAATCTAAAGCTTCAAACTTGTTGCAGTTTTTTTTCTTTTTTGCAATCTATACCTCATGGATTCACCAGAAAAGAAAGGGCAGGCCCTAAAAAAAAACTTTTAAACACATTAACAGTATTCGATACTAATGCAAACAAGAATAAAATCTGAGTGGGGGAAAAGCTAGCAAAAATCAAATTTGTTCATGAAACCCCACAAATTTCTGATTTTTCAAATCTGCGGCATATCAGGTCAAGCAAGCAACTTGGAGCAAAGCTTTCACCAAACATTAATCATCAGATTTCATTCGACAAAAGCAAGATTAAGCCAAACATTTTGTTTAATGAACAAGTCTACTCCATTGGGCTGCTAGGGGGAGTAAAGCATCAAAGACGGACTCAAATGAAAAAACCAACCATGAATACACAGACTGCAATCCCCACGCAAAGCTTATCAGATCTGAAATCTAATCATGAACGTTTCACCGAGAACCAAGAACAGAGATGATTACCTTCTATCCCAGTAAACGTTTGGACGTGTGATGATGGAAAATGGTGAGAAGACCCTGTTCCTTCTAGCTGTCTTTCCTCTTCCTTCCTCGGTTCTTTTTCAATCAGCCGCCACTTTTGCTTTTTCACTCCTCTTAGTCGTCACACTTTCTTTCCTCCCAGCCGTCCTTCCAATTCTGCTCAGACCCTTTTCCCCTTTGTCCAGTTTTTTTCTTTTCCGTTGATTCACTCTTGTTTTTTTTCACCACCCAGTAGCTGCCTTTTTCTTCTCTTCTCGTCTACCCCAGGTTTCCTTTTGCAACCGTCACTCCCTATCTGTTCTCTCTCTTGGTTTTTTTCCCAGCCGTCATAAAACTCCCCTTTTTCTCTGGCTCGTTATCCTCAGCTTTTATAGCTGCCGAAACCTTCCAAAACCTAAAACAAATGGAGGAGATTGGAGCTGCATTTTTGGCAAGAATTTGGGCCCTTAGATGGGCAGTGATTCTGGAGCTTAATACTAAGATGCGTTGGCCTTGTACTTAGAGTACTTGGAGGAAACAAAATGCGACGAAAAATGCGTAAAAAATGGAAGAAATGGCCAGCTGCAAATTTCTGTGATGAAGCTATTCTTTTTTTTTTTTTGAATAATAATTTAACAAGATTAATAATAAAACTAAGTAATAAAAAAAACAACAATTTAAGTAACATCACATCAAAATATACAAACTAAAAACAACAAAGTTGCCATTTTTCAATCTTTTTTCTTCATTTTTTCATTTTTATCTTTTTCTTTTTCTTTTTTCTTTTATCTTTTTTTTTCATTTTTCATATTTTTCCAAGAAAACATTGAATTTAAATCAAAACAACTAAAACATAATTTTTTTGAATGCTTTTTCTTTTTCCTGAGAAATTCTATGCTAAAACTTAAAAATAAAAATAAAATAATAAAATAAAAAACTAAAAAAAAACTAAAAACTAAAAAGTGAATAAACTAACACGACAAATAAAAACTAAAAAATAAATAGTAAATGAAATTACACTAAAATTTTGGTGTCTACAATTGATATGAACTCAGTCGAAGACGAAACTCGTATTTCACAAGTCTCGAACCTAGACGATTAATACCAACAGTTTGGTAGCGGAAAAATCGACCTTAATCAATTCTAGAAGTCATGAACATGTTGATATAATCTCAACCCATAACTAATCAAATTAATGAACCAAAGTTGCAAGGTAGAAGGCGTCATAATTCAACGTGGTCTTGAATTGATAAGTCTAAAACTTGAACATTCGAGAAACTCTAAAGTATTCAAGAGGATGCTTCTAAGAAGCCAAGAGAGAATTCTCTCTCTCCACACCAATAGATGGTTGGAAAATATCACTCATATCATCTTAATTGATAGAAACATTTGGCTGAAGGCATTTATAACCTTAAAGACATAAGATTCCTAATCAAATTTGGAAATAAATGACTAATTACCTAAAACCCTAATTGGTTGGACTTAAGGTCACAAGACCTTCACAGTTTATTCCATTTAACTAAGGACTCAATTAACACTTAAACCAACCCAAATTTAACCACTAACAATGCTAGAAAATTTATTAAACAAACGTCTAAGCATTAAACATAAAAACAGCTTGGAGAATGCATCCTTGTACTCTTCCTTCGACTTCAATCACTAATTGAACTCATGTAGATCCTGGAATTGCATCATTCCCCTCCGCTTGGAAGAGATTTGTCCCCGAATTAATGACTCGTTTGGACAGCATCAACATTGGACACAACTTTATGATGACTAGCCATTCCACATGTCGTTTGTGCAATCGTAAGATGCATGTGAACTTGAATGGAACACAGAACCAAACACACAAAGGGGAATGATTCAGCATGTTAGGAAGATCTCTCGGATTGTGCTTGACACAAGCATTGATGTCGCCCAACATACGAGGCAGTAAAGGATCGAAATCCACCTCATATGATTCACACGAACTAGTAAAATGTGACGTAGACAAAAGGAACAATTGGGAACCAGATTCTGGAGGCTGGAACAAGCTTGGAAAACCTTGATCCTCTACTAGTAAATAGCTCTCAAAACCAACAGCAACTAGCACTACAATGTGCATGAAATCTGGTTGGATCTTGCTAGGCAAATCTGGAAACTGTTGGACAGCTTCAATACCTCTCCTTGAACTGTGACTATGCCCATCTTCAAGTGAAACAGCCTCACATGACAAGGATTGCATGAGCTGGTAGAGTAGGGACTTGACACTTAAGGCACAAACTCCTTTGGAAACTCATGAACTCACCAACGGATTTAAGCATGGGGCAAGGCAAGATGAATGTGATTGCACCTTATTCAACCTGCACAAAAGAAGAGGTACTAAACAAAACAAATGTTAGCGGAGTAGGAAACAAATTGCCTCACATGGTTTTGGTTTGTGTGAACATGCTTAGTTTCCCCTCTTTTCTTTCCACTATGGCCGACTAATTTTTGCCTTTTCCTTTTCTACCTTTTTCGGCCCTTTGCTCACTTTGCACACTCTTTTGTTTACATTCAACTTTATCTAACTCCCACTCCCTTTGAAGCATCTCTTAATCTTTTCGCACTTGCTTAGGGGTAAGTGGAGTAAGAATAATCTTTCTATCTCTGTGAACAAAAGAATATTTGTTAGTACGACCTTCACAAATAACCTTTTTATCGTATTGCCATGGTCATCCCAAGATGATGTGAATGGCTTGCATCGGCACTACATTGTACAATAGCTCATCTTCATATCTACCAATGCTAAATTGCACAGGAGCTTGTTAATGAACTTCACCACAATCACTAAACCATTGCAGCTTATAGGGTCTAGGATGATCACAAAGAGGTAGTTGCAACTTCTTCACCGTTAATACTCCTTTTCATCATCCGTGACAATCTCACCACTAGGTAAGATGATCATAGCTCGCAGGTTAGGGCATTGACTAGCTAAGTGTCCACGTCCTTGGCATTTAAAACATTTATTATCACGAAGTCGAGGTGGATGAATCATGACCAAACTTATGAGCAAACTTCGAATTTGATTTTGGGAGTTCTTGTCTCAGCCTTGAAGGTGTAGCATTGGCTGGGAGCTTTTCTTCCTTTCTTGGTGGTGCAGGTCGGGATATAGGTGGAGTGTAATTCAGTGAATACCGTTCTTGATGTGAGGACCTAGAAAAAAATTTGTTAATTTACTTAGTCTAAATACATGGTACTTTATTTATTTAGTCATCTATTTGTTTATTTATTGATTTGATAATGATTTTGTTTTAATACTTTTATTAAATTTTACATGTAAAAATTTGTGTGTGGGGTATAATGCAATTTTTTCTTTTTAGTGGTGTGTGAAAGGAACTTTTGAAAAAAAAGAGGACTTTAGTGCAATAAGAGAGAGAATTGAGACACTTGGAGTTAAAGAACTCTAGAAGGTGACAAGTGTTGGGACACTTGGAAGCTAGAAACAACAAGAAGGTGACACTTGGCCTAGAACCCACTAGAACGTGACATGTGTCACCATAAGAACCAAGTTTTTCTTTAAGGCTTTTGACCAAACTTTCTTACCAATTTATCTTCCATTTCTTGTCTTCAAAAATAACAAACAAAACATAAGAGAAAGAGAAAGAGAGAGAGAGAGGGACAAAATTTTTAGAGAAGAAAAGCTCAATTTTTTTCCTCCATTTTTGCTTCAAATCTTCTCCAACTTTGGATGATTCTTGGAATCTTGCTTAAGTTTGGAAGAAAGTCTTGCTTGGGAGCATCTCTTGGAGGAAACTTGGACTTGTTGCTTGATTGAAATTGCTAGGAGAGGTATTGGCTTGAAACCCTCTTTTTCCTTCAAGTTTCTAGTAGATTTGTAGCTAGAAAAATTGAATCTTTGATGGGTTTCCTTGAAACCTTGATCTAGATAGATGACTTGAGGAAAATTTCTTATATTTTCATGGCAAGCTAGGTAGATGACTTAAGGTTCATTCTTGTGCTTTTATAATGAATGTTTATGGTAGATTTTGGTGTTTTAAAGCTTGATGTTGTGGCTTGTGTGTATATTTCTTGGAAAACTTGAATCTTGGTTCGATTTTGTTGCAAATTTTGGTGGAAAAATTCTGTTTTGAAAGCTTCTTGATGGACAAAACTTTTGAGTGCTATTAGCCCTTATTTTCAAGAAATTTTGGGGGAAATCTTGCTCCACAAACTATGTTGGACATTAAACTTTGATTGTGAGTTGGATTTGAACTAAAATCATAAGCTTAAATGGGAAGGTTGTGTCAAGGGTTGCTGAAAATTTTGTTGCACAGGAGACTATAAGCAGCCTTGGAAAATCTATTGTATCCTGGTGTAGAAAAATCTAAATTGAGTTCTGCTTATTGGGTTTGAAACTAGATTCAGAGTGCATTCTATTATGAAAATTTCACAAATTTTCTCAATTTTTATGAATATTTCTGATATTTCAAAGTTGACTGAATTTTCACACCTGCTTTGTTTTTCTACCTGATGAAGTAGCCACTTGAGACCGGAATTTGACTGATTTATGGATAGAATCTTACAAATGTGCTCTGTAAAATTGTAGCCCTTTGAGTCTATTTTCCAATGGTATAAAGTTTATAAATTTTAGACTTAAGAAATTTGAGATATGATTTTCCAAATAGCATCGTGCAAAACTGGAGAAAATTCTGTTTTCTAAACTTGTCCTTGCTTCCATTTCCAACTTTAAGTTGAAGTTGTTAAACCATTTTGAACTTGGTTTTATGAGTGGAATTGAGGTTTAAATGAAAGGAATGAGTTTCTTCAAATCATTTTAGGTCGGACAATTTTCAACTTTGTATTTTGAAAATCTTGTTCTAATTTCTTCAAACGTTTGACTATAATCGATGCTCTTGTGCTCCAAATGACTTTTGCAACGTTGATTTAGTAAACACATAAGATTTTTTCCTCGATTACAACAAGAAAATATTATATTTTGATAGGTTATACGGGCATAAAATTTGTAAATTGATGCATTTTCTAAATGAAGTTTTGAAACATCAATTTCTTCATGTATTTTGGCTTTGCATTGCTAGTCTTTTATTATAGTATATGACCACAAGACTCGAGAGAGTTCAAGAGAACGAACCGGGGTTAAAGTGAAGGGTTGCAATTGATTGGTGACTATTTCAATGGTATGGTTTGACTTGTACTTGATTCAAAATGATATTTTGATTAGATTATCGATTGATTGGAATGCTAGCTCTCTTGAATTAATATTGGCTAGGTGAGTGTGTACTTTATCGCACTATCTCTGATTTGACTAGACCGTTGTCCTTCTATTTATATGTGAAATGATATATATGTGCTTGACTTGAAGTCATTTGGGTATGTTACCAGTAATCATTGAATTCCTGACGGAGCTAAGTGCTACGTCGAAAATGGACGGGAGCCGTCTCTAGAGTCCGAATATATATTATCGCCATTGAATTCCTGACGGAGCTAAGTACTACATCTGTAATGGATGAGAGCCACCTCTAGAGTCCAAGTATGGATGATTGATCTTGAATAACCGAACGGAGCTAAGTGCTGTGCGGGTTGCTACGGGGGCCACCTCTAGAGCCTACGGGACTAAGTGGCACATCAGATAGGGGGGCCACCTCCAAAGCCCGTGCGAGCCACCTCTAGAGTCCGTATCTATCTCGTATCCTTTTAATGTTTAAATTATTGTTCATCCTTGTATTTATTTGAACGAATAATTGAATGCATGCATGAACGTTATTGTTTATTAAGTATTTTACATTGAAAGATTCTATTACAATTAATTGCTCCACTGCTAGTTTTTAAAGTTGAGTATCGATTTACTTGAACCTATATTACTTGGGAAAATGTTCTTGTATGTTAAATTGTGTTATTCTCTTATTTGGCTTGTTTACCTGAAATGCTCACTGGGCGTAAGCTCATTCCATATTTTGTTTTCCTTAACAGGATTCGGATCCGAGAGTGCCCAAGAATACTGTTGGAATGTTTTGAGAGACTTTAAGTTTTTATTTTAGTAGAAATGATTGTAGTGTATATATTTTTGGGTTATAATTAAGATAGACACCGAATGATGAATCTTTTGTACACAAACCTATGTAATAGCTTTTGGATGTATGTAAATGTTATTTTGGGGTGTAATGAATATTATTTTGGTTAGTTTAAAAATCTCAAATAATTCTTGCTATGGATTGTAGTGAGTCCTGGCGAGAGTTGGGTAGGCAGTCCGCTGACCTCTCTGGTTCGCCTTTGGGGAAAGTGGGATCGTCACACTTGACCCCTTCTCTTGAGCCTCCGCTCAATCTGGATAGCTTTCTCCACCAAGTCGTTAAGCTCCACATATTGCTGCAACTCAACAAGTTCAGCTATCTCGAGTCTCAATCCATTCAAGAACCTTACCATAGTTGCTTCGCTATCTTCATTAATGTTAGCCCGCAGCATAGATACCTCCATATCTTTGAAATAATTTTCAACACTATGCTCCCCTTGGGTCAAGGTTTGCAACTTTTGGAATAAGTCTTGATGGTAGTGACTAGGCATGAACCTCTTCCTCATGATGTGTTTCAATTCTGCCCATGTACTAAGAGCTGGCTCACCACATCTTCTCATACTAGTCGATAGTTGATCCCACCACACAATGGCGTAATCGGTGAATTCCACAACGGCGAGCTTAACTTTTTGCTCCTCGAAATATGTATTGCAATCAAACACCAATTTGATTCTTCTTTCCTACTCAAGATACACATCCATATTGGACTTGCCTTGGAAAGATAGAATCTTCATTTTGATGTCCTTTGTAGCATTTCCAACTGGTCTAGTGTTTCTTCTTGGGTGCCTTTGTCAAAAGTCATCCTCAGAGTTAGAGTCACTAAACTCATTGGAGTGATGTCCTCCATGGCCTCTACTACCTCCATGGCTGCTTTTGGAGCTTTCATGATTTTTTTCTAGTCTATCCATCCATTCAAGAAGGGACTCCATTGTCATGGTCATTCACTGTTGGAAATCTCCAATTAGAGCTTCAATTCGGAATGTAGAGTTAGCTGCTGGAAGTTTGTCCTTCATGAGACATGGCTTAGTTATACCTGCAAGAAAGGTTAGTAGAAATAGAGAAAATTTGCCTCACACACTTCCTCATGTATTTCGCTCTTATGCTCGTGTATCACACAAGTGTATGAATTTCTCTAATAAGCTCACCAATTCTCTCAATGGCACTCGCGTAATCCCCTTGAAGAAGCTAGAATCTCTTAAGAGTGTTTCAAATCAACTTACCAATTGAAAACCTCTTAGATGTAGCAAATTTGTAAAGAATGTAATGAAGATTTAAGACGCAAAGGGACTCTACTTTATGCTAGAGATTACACACAATAAGAACTGAAATATGACTAAAAATTTGAGGTGATATGAAGGATTATATTAACTCAAAAGACACTAAGAACATGTTGAAAATTTCAGATTTATGGATGAAATACTACACCAGAATTTGGAAGTTTGTCAACTTCGACTCAAGACTCAATTTAGGAAACTAATAACCTTTATAGTCCAAAACTGATTTGAACTACCTGAGCTAACAATACCCGACCAGATTATGGAAATAAGACCCAAAATAAGACTCCAAATATGTGATTTTTGGTTGGGTAAACAGATTAAGAAAAATTTTGGAACACAAGACTCGATGGCAGAATTTCTTTGGGAACCTAGAAAACCTTCTACCTGATTTCTTGTGGCTGGAATTTGAAAATTGGTTTATTGACCAGATTTGGAAAATTGTTTTAGGGAACTTGAATTTGTTTTTATGAAAACAAGAGGTGGTTTCAAGACTTCCCTAAATGGCTTAATCAAGTCCAAGTTGGACAAGGTGATGCTACCAAATTTTGGTAAGTAACAAACCAAGTCAACTTAGAATTCCACTTGCAAGCGTCTTTTTTTTTTCTTGAGATTTGATCCGTACCAGATTTTCTTCTTCTTCTTCTTCTTCTCCTTTTTTTTCATGAAACAATTATTTTCTTTCTTTTCTTTTCAATTCGGATCAAGCACTCAAGGAACAAGAACATAATCAGCCACAGCTTCACTTATTCAAGAAATGGTTTAGGGTTTTGCAAAAGTCCAAGATTTGTAGGCTTGGTTCAAGATAATCAAGGAACCCTAGTTTTCAACCCAAGAACTTCAAGATTTTCTAGAAAGTATTCAAGATTCTTATTAGGAGATTTCAGGAACTTCAAACACTTCCAAGAACAAGAACAACCAGCGACAATTTTGACACAAAACACAAGAACCAGTCACGGATTCGCTAGAAATACTAATGTTCAGATTTTTTTGGACTCTAAACAATTTCAAGACTCAAGAAACAAGACAGCAAGACTCCAACAAGACCCATGAACATGATGCAACAAGAATGGAAGTTCAGACAGCCAAGAAAACACACGACCAGCAAGCAAAAGACATAAACAACAAGGTATAGCAAGAAATTCTAGTGACTCAATTTTTTTTTTGCAGGAATAAAACTAAATAAAAACAATACTCAAATCCGAACTATGAATCAAGAATAAGATTCAAAAGCTAGAATTAAAGGGATATAATCTGAATACCATCAACTAGCTCTGATGCCAGATGATATGAACCCCGTCGAAGACGAAACCCGTATTTCACAAGCCCCGGACCTAGACGATTAATACCAACGTTTGGCAATGGCAAACTCGACCCTAATTAATTCTAGAAGTCATGAACATATTGATATAATCTCAACCCATAACTAATCAAATTAACGAACCAAAGTTGCAAGGTAGAAGGTGCCACAATTCAACGTAATCTTGCATTGATAAACCTAAAACTTGAACACTCGACAAACTCTAAAGTATTCAAGAGGATGCTTCAAAGAAGTCAAGAGAGAACTCTCTCTCTTCACACCAATAGATTGCTGAAAAATATCACTCATCATCTTAATTGATAGAAACGTTTGGCTGAAGGTAGTTATAACCTTCAAGACACAAGATTCCCAATCAAATTTAGAAACAAATGAATAATTACCTAAAACCCTAATCGGCTGGACTTAAGGTCACAAGACCTTGACTGTTTATTCCATCTAACTAAGCACTCAATTAACACATAAACCAACCCAAATTTAACCACTAACAATGCTGGAAAATTTATTAAACAAACATCTAAGCAATGAACATAAAAACAGCTTCGAGAATGAATCCTTGTACTCTTCCTTCGGCTTCAATCACCACTTGAACTCATGTAGATCCTCGGACTGCATCATTAATGTTCTTTTTCTTGTACCAAAATATAACTCCTAAAAAAACAAGTACTTAGAAAAACCTTTCTAAGAGTCATTCACTTAGTACTAAGATTTCTTGAGTTGTATTCTACAAGTGGCCATAAATGAGATAACTCTTCTTTCACAAGAGATAGTAAATTCTTAAAGATTATTCACTACCTTTTATTATTTCAAGTATATACCCATATGCTAATGTTTTGAGCATTCCCTTTTACAGGAGCAAAAAATAAACACAAAGGATAACAATCCAAGATAATTCTAAATCAAAGGATCACTTACATAAAGCGTCATTTAGAAATTAATCTTTTTGGTACAAAAGAAATCTCCATGTGGATCAATGTAGTGAACTTAGTTATACTATCAAACACTCATATACTAGTTTAGATATCTCACATACCATAGTAAATGAGATCTACTACTTCTCTAATGGAAGCAGCATAGTATATGCTAGTCTAACCATACTAACAATGTCCCAATCTTGTTAATATTTTGACAAGATATTTAAGAATAACATTTATATTTAATCAAATGATCCTCATCATCATAATATTTATGATCTCATTGATCAAGTTTATTCTTGAAAAGTTATCATACAAGTCTAAATATACAAGCAATGAATATGATAAAGATGTCATTTATTAATGCATAAATAGTTCAAGTACATATAAAATCCCTAAAAAATTATTGTGTTTAGGGCATACATACTTTCATTCTCCCACTTGCACTAAAGCTAATCACTCATATGTCTATGACTATATGAAGTCACGTGACTATCATGTTGTTTTTGAGACAATAGTTTAGTTAAAAGATTTGCTATGTTCCTATCTGTGAGAACTCATTATATCATTATATCTTTTTTACTAATGATCTCTCTAATTAGATGAAAACACTTTAATACAAGTTTTGATCGTTTATGAGACCTTGTGATGCGAAATGAAAAATTAGCAACACCCTTCATGTATCAATCAAAGTTTAATACTGATTTTGAAGCTTTAAGGTGCTTTAATCAAGTCTTTGATTCAAGTGAAGAAATTTGAGAGCTAGCTTGTGTGACGACCCCACCTCCCCCTAGGGCGTACTCCAGAGTTTAGCGACCGCCTGCCCATCTCTCGCCAGGACTCGCTCACTTATTTCAAGTAAAATAGTTTACAACCTCAAGAGTCAATGACATAACAGTTTCCAAACTTGGAACGTACATTTACATTCATACAATCCCAAACAAAACAAAAGATATGAGTTTCAGATACATTCAACCTTAATTGAGCATTAGCGCGAGTACAATCGCCATAATTTCAAAAACTAAACTATGCTAGCCTGTACCAGTCTCATGCCCTCCCTCGTACTCCCTGTAAGGAAAACAAAATTAATAAAGTGAGCTAAAACTCAGTGAGATTCCAAATAGCAAGTTGACCATTAATTAAAAGTGAAAGTATCAAAGTAGCGAGCATAACAAGTCAAGAAAATTAGCAATAACACTTCGTATAGCCAATCATTAAGTATTCAACATTTCAAGTAAAAGGATAGTCACTTTTGCAAACTAGCTCCACCATAACTTGATCAAGTAGTAGTTGACACTCCGTCAACTATCAAGAAAAGTAACCAGTCCAATAGTACACCACTTAACTCCAATCTCCATCTACTAATCAAACCCCTTACCGGGCCCGAACTCCAAAATAAACACAGGTGGTAATACTCGAGCATACCAATTAGTCGAGAAGATAACACTCCATTTGACAAAACTAGAGACCCAGGGTTTGTTATCTAATCGACCAAATTCTTGCCGGCTCGACTCGATTAACTAGCCATAGGGATTCCAGACAGTATGCAAGTCATATACATGTATATCAAATCAATAGCAACCAATGAACAAGAATATATCACGTTAGGGCAAGTGCGATAAAGTACACCTTTGCCCGATCAAACAAATCAAATATTATCCAATTGCGTTGGTAAAGCATTTAAATCAAGTATCAAGTTCAATCATGCACTTGGAAGCACTCACCAATGGCTTAGTGCATTTCAAAACCACGTTTAGGTGCAACTCCCTGATTGGAGTTCAAATTTGCGATAAAATACCATTTAACGGTTTAAAATCAATTAGAATTCAAACTATAGGAGTTTAGCTTAAAGAAAATCAAGTAAATAAAACTCACTTAAGTAGTATTCATTTTACTTATCAAACTCTAGAAAATTCATGCTCGCTCTTTTGGTTTTGATAAATAAGCGATTAAAACTTTTAAGTTCGCAAATTGGTTTAAAAGACAAGGAAAATATATTTCTAATGGTCGCTACTTTCGTCTTTTAAAGGGTACGAGATTTGGCAAAATTTCAGCTTATATACCTCTACTAAAGGAAACTTGCGTACTGTAACAATTCAAGTTCAATTCAACCACGAATCGCCGCTCAAGTTCCAATTTCGCTTGCTTATCGTACGGAAGAAAATTTGGGCAGCGTTTTCCCTTGTTTTTACTCATTTTTCCAGCCTTAAGGCTTCATTGTTTTTCCTCAAGTCAACCCAATTCAAACACCACAACAAGCGTATCAATATAGCTCTTCATCTAGGCTTAAAACCATCAGATGATAACTCATTTCCAACAAGTAACCATACAATATCAAAGCTGGAAATTTCTTTACAAAGCTAAAAATTCATTTTTTAAGGCTAAAAATCACAATCAAGCCACTAATCATCTCTCAAATTCCATATCCAAGCTCAATACCAACATTTGATAGCTAAACAACATAATCAAGGCTAAAAAAAATTACCAAACCCTAGCTGAAATTTCATAATCAACACCAAAACTAGAGTATCATTCAATATATTCCAAGATTCAAAGATTCTACAGCATATTTTGCTAAAATAAGAAAGAAAAAGAAAGTTTTAGACTTATACCTTCCAAAACACTTGAAGAAAGTGAAAAACTAAGCTCTTTCTCCCTAGACTTTCACCACTCCTAGTTTCCTGAGCATCAAGATGAAGGTTTAATCGGTTTAGATTTGGCGATTCAACTCAAACAAGGCTAGAATCAAGGTTGGAATTGAAGGTTTTCCTCTCTTGTTTTTCCCGTCAAGCTCTCAGCCAAGACAAGCACAAAGTGAAGGAAACTTAGCCAAAATGCAAGATAAGAAGGAAAGATATTAGCTTGATCAACCATCTTTAGATTGCCAACACTTGGCACCACAAGATAGCTTCTTAATTTTTTTTTCTTTTCTCCCCTTTCTTGAGTCAAGAATTTTGGCTGCTTTAAGAGATATTTTAGGGCTGATTAGCTCAAATAAAAACAAGAGGATTAGGGCAATAAAGTAGTGGTCGAGTGGTGTATTCGATCGGTAGCAAACGGTGCACGTCAGTTCAAACTGATTTTCCTTAACTTTCACGTACTTGTGTTTTAACTTATAATTCACTAATTTATTAATAGCACTTCTAATCACACATTTCCTATTATCTAATACTCACTCTTAACCACCAAATTTAGTACACACACCTCACCAATTAATCACACTATGCAAAAACTCTAGTTTACCCTAACTACAAAAGTAAAGGTAAAACTCTTGATTCTATTATTTATTACAACTATTGAAGGAGCAAATAAGTAGTAAAGATATTATAAAGTAATTTATTCAAAATAAAAGGAAATTTTAAGAAAATGTGGAGAATTTTTCAAGTCCTCACACTTTCTCCCCCTTAAAAGAATTTTGATCTCGAAATTCATACCTTTATTCGTAAATAGTTCAGGGTACTTCTCTTACATGTCTGTCTCTAACTCCCAAGTTTTTTCCTCCACCTCATGGTATTTTCATAGAACCTTAACCAGTGGAATCTGCTTATTTCTCAAGTCCTTCTGTGACGCCCCACATCTCCCTAAGGCGGACCAAAGGGTATCCGCGGACGCCTGCCCAGCTCTCGCCAGGACTCAAGCAATTCCATTCAATTTAAAATCGAACTAAACACTTCGATGAGAGCAACACGAATACAATAATGCGGAAGCGTTCAAGCTTAGCAAGTCACTTAATGTATCACCAGTACATCGGGAAATCATGAAACGACTTAAATTCAAAGTACACGTCAGGGCCCAAACTTGTCAAGTTTACAATTTCCAAAAGTACAACCCAAACTAGAGGCTAGTCAAAATATATAACAGGAGTCTTAACAAAAGTACAACGGATGGTTTCTCCATTTTCTCCAAGATTCGATCCTGTTAAGGAAAACAAAACTATAGGGTGAGCTAAACGCTCGTGAGGCCAAGAACACACATGCAAGCACTTAGTCAAATAACAATCCCAAATTTAATAAATAAAACCATGTCTTTTCAATAATCAATCATTCAAACAGGAAAAGTAATCAGAAACAATTCAAGGATATAGTAGCTCTCAGGAGCTAAGTTCCACTCGATCTGCCGATGTCATTCGTATACCTTCCCGCATTGACCCTCCTGTCAACTGGGTCGGTATTTCCATTTCCGTAGATCACCACTTACTTCCCTCCGTCCACCGTACACCCCAAGGGCCCACAAGTCTATTATAAGGCGATACTCTACGAGTATGCCAAGCAAGACCTCTCATTAGGTCGAGCTTATATATATCTCATGGCTCGCCCAAGTTCCCGACCAAGCCCATTGCCGGCTCGAGTCCAAGGACGGCCTATGAGTTTGGGCGTCCCCCATTCATTAGAAAGTCGAGGAGGTTCACTCCAACGACACAAGCATTCATGGCATAACATTTCATTTCATTCATTCATTCAATACATTTCATTCATTAATTTGAAATTAGAACGAGTGCGATAAAGTACGCACTCGCCCTTATTCTTAAAACTTCCAACAATTACCACAAATAAGCAAGTATCAAATTACACACACTTGACACTCACCGAGCAATTCAATAAGAATTATTTTCTGGGAGTTCAAGTGTCCACTGTGAGATCCTCTTGAAGGTCTCCTTGTGCGCCTGGCAATTAACAGTGGATAATCACACAATTAACCC
This sequence comes from Coffea arabica, assembly GCF_036785885.1. Lineage (NCBI taxonomy): Eukaryota > Viridiplantae > Streptophyta > Magnoliopsida > Gentianales > Rubiaceae > Coffea > Coffea arabica. The sequence goes on along the minus strand of NC_092319.1, from coordinate 6,876,915 downwards.
ACTTATCAAGAAGATTGTACACTAGTACAATCTAAGGATTATTTCGCAAAAAGGAACCTCAATTACACGTAAATCGAGGTTCAACTTGTCTTTTATTATGTACAATATTATTTGAGTTTTTATCATGAAAATTGTGAGCAAAACGTTTAAAAATATTAAAAGAATAAAGAGTTCTTGAAAAACTCTATTTCTTTGAGATTGGAAAATTTTCAGTTTTATGATGAATCTTTGAAAAATCGTAACTCGCTCGATATAAGTCGAGAATTAGAAAACTTTATACCGTTGGAAATCTCTTAGAAAGTACTATAAGTTCTTAGAAGACACTTTTCCATGAATCGAAGTGAAAAGTATTCAAAAATGAGCTTGAAGAGGCAGGATTGGTTTACATGGCAAAACTAAGTTGGATTTCGGCCAACTTTGGAAATTCGGCACGATTCACACGTTGCAAACCGGCCTCTGAAATTTGCAGCTCAATTAGTGTTACAAGTGAGGTTTATAACAAAACAAGCGGATCAAGAATCGGAGTTTCGAGTACCGAGATACGGTAGCCCGAAGTTGGGGAAATTCAAGACCGGAGAAGAATTTCCAGATTTGAACCTCCAACTCTAGCAATTTAATTGGGTATCGAAACGAACTTGGATTGGTACCAAAATTGGCAGTATTTTACTCCCATATGAAAGGTACCGCTCTATCAAATTTCAGAGAAAAATACCTTCGGAAAGATAGTTAATTAGTCAACCAAAGTTCAGGAAAATTATAAGGCAATCTGCCTTGAGACTTTCATTTCCCATTTCAAAACGTTTAATCAAGCAAACTATCCAATCATGGTTCATTTGTGAAATAAAGGCCTAAGAAACATCCATAATGCCTTTGGTAAGTGTTTAGTATCAAGAACATCAATTAACAAGCTCACTCCAAGATCTTGTTCCAAACCAGTCCAACATTAGGGTTTTTCCAAAACAGAGCAGTCCACTTGTTTCAGTCACAACTCAGTCAATATAACTCGAAATCGAGCATGGCTTACGCCGTTGGAAATTACATTCATAGGACTAAAATATCACAGAAGAAATCTTTTCCAAATTCGGCACCCATCTGGTTCAAAATCGGGCATCAAGTTGCTGCCTGAACACTTCATTCCAGATGAACAGAGCAACAGGACAGCGAACTTAAAACATTTGGTTCGGCTTGCTCACAAAGAATCAGAACGTGCATTATATACCAAATTAAAGCCAGGAATGTCTAGTTTCAAACACCACTAACGGCACATGATTTCGACATCCGAGGACAGAGTTATAGCCAAAATACTACCACTGGTCAGAATCATACGCGAACAGTTTTCCAGATTTGCTAGTTTCTCAAGAAAAATTCATTTGCTCAATCAAACCTCAATATTTTCCAATGAAATTTTTCACACATCAAATACATCCTATAAACATCCAATTCAAGCTGTTAGACCATTAAAATTTGGCCTCAAAATGGCCGAACATGGCAGGGCAAAATCGGAAATTTTTGCCTCTTACACCCAATGAAGTTTCTACTAATTACCCACCACTAATGCATCATTTTAACCTCTAAACCAACAATATAACCACCATCAATCATTAAATCAGCAACAACAACCCAAGTGTGGGAATTCAAAGAGCCCACAATCACATTTTTACACCATACACAAGCTAACCAAATGCATGCACGAACTTAACAAGGTAAGATAGCTTCCAAACTTCAAGTTTTCAAGAGTGGATCATCACTTACTTTGGGTTGATGTTCAGCAGAATTTTCGGCCCTCTATTACCCCAGAAAAACCGTGATTTCCAGCCCTTGTTTGCAGCTCAAAATGCTCTTCAAGTATCAAGCTAAGTGTGGTGCAAGTTTGGTTGAATTTGGAGATGATTTGGGGAGGTTTTGAGTGAATTTTGTGAGCAGAAATTTTGAAGCAAATGAGTTGGAGAGAGAAGGGAGCTGGTCGGCAATGAGGAGAGAGAAGATGGTGAGAAATCTGATTTCCTTTAGCTTCCAAGAGAAGGTGAAATTAGTGGTGGAAATTCACCCAAAAGTCAACTCTCATTAGGGGCCGTTTGGTGCAATTACGGCTCGATTTTCTCGCGCGTTTGGTTCACTAGTGCACTAAACCTCCAATGCATTAATATTCATGTAAGTATTATTCACTCTTAATTGTCCCGAAATAAGGGTCTAAAGTCCCTCAAATAAAGTCGCGCGCGTGAAAACGCGTACCGTCAAATTTAACGTTATAACGCGAAACTTCCGAGAAATTCTTATAACGATTGCACTATTAACTATCACTTGAGTTTTTATTCATAAGATTACCTATTTTAGGACCATAGTACAAGTCTCCAATATTCCAAGCTTATTGTGCTACTACGCGGATAAAATCTCCAAGTATTATTCACTATTTTTACTAAACGCGCTCTAGGAAATTAATTTTCGAAACGAATCATTTTAAAAATATAACGAAGTTATATTACCATGTATTTAAGTCTAAGAAGACTAGAAAATATTCCTTGGAATCAAAATCCAATTAAATAATTTATTAAGCCATAAATTAGGCATAAAATAATAGTTTTTGCGAGTCCTCACACCTTCACCTTCCGATCTAGTATTCGAATAGGTCGTTCATAGTAGGTCAAAAACACGTGAAACTCAATATCTTCTGGTGGCAAAACATGAGTTGGATCCGGGTGATATTTCTTAAGTAAAGAAACATGGAAAACATCATGGATTCGAGATAAACTAGCTAGTAATTCTAGTCGATAATCCACTTTTCCTACCTGTTGAAGTATACTAAAAGGTCCTATGTATCTTGATTGCAACTTCTTTCCCTTTCCTGCCTTGATCTTTCCCTTCAGTGGAGTAACCTTAAGAAATACATTGTCCCCTACTTCAAATTCCAAATCCTTTTTTTGATGGTCGGCATAACTCTTTTGTTGACTTCGGGCCGTTTGAAGCCTCTGACGTATCACTTTTACCCTTGCATAGGCTTTCTCAACCCACAGTATTCTTGCCAGATCTATAATCATCATCTCTCCTACTTCATCTCAATGGATCGGTGATCGGCATTTTCGTCCATAAAATGCTTCATATGGGGCCATTTGAATAGACGAGTGATAACTATTGTTATATGCGAACTCAACTAGTGTCAAATATTGGCTCCAACTCTTTCCAAAATCTACAATACAAGCTCTCAACATATCCTCAAGAGTTTGGATAGTTCTCTCTGACTATTCATCGGTTTGAGGATGATAGGATGTACTATAGTTCAACTTAGTTCCTAGAGCCTTTTGTAACTTCTGCCAAAAGCGGGATACAAATCTAGGGTCTCTGTCTGATATTATGCTCACTGGTACCCCGTGTAATCTCACAACTTCATCCATATAGAGTTTGGCAAATTTCTTCAAAGAATATTTCGTATTAACTGGCAGAAAATGTGCAATCTTAGTTAATTAGTCCACTATCACCCAAATCGCATCATGACCCCTTTGAGTTCGTGATAGCCCAGATATAAAATCCATCGTTATGTGCTTCCATTTCCATTCAAGTATGTTTAAAGGCTATAACAGACTGACGGTTTTTGATGTTCAACTTTTACTTGTTGAAATGTAAGGCACTTTTGTACAAATTGAGCAATCTCCACTTTCATATTGTCCCACTAATATAGACTTTTGAAATCCTAAAACATCTTACCACTACTTGAATGCACCGTATACCTAGAGCGGTAAGATTCTTTCAAAATCTCCCTTTTGAGTTCCTCATCCTTTGGTACAAAAATGCGATTTCGGAACCTTAGAATCCCTTCAGGACTTAGGTTAAAATCAGGTAATTCTCCTTTCTTCACTCTTTTCACTTACTTTTGCACTGTTGGCTCTTTCTTTTGACCCTCTTTAATTTGATCCAATATTGTCGATTTCACCTTAATATTTCCAAAAATAACTTTATGCGGCTCAAGACGAGGGTTCCATGCACAAACATTTTCTAACATGCTCCATTCTCCTACCATTAAACCTGCTAGTTGAGCCTTCCAACTTAAAGCATCTGCTATAACATTGGCCTTTCATGGATTGTAAATAATGGTACAATCGTAATCTTCTAAGAATTCCACCCACCGACGTTGTCTCAGATTTAACTCTTTCTGGGAGAATAAGTACTTAAAACTCTTATGGTCTGTATATACCTCAAATATCACCCTATACAAATCATGCTACCATTTTTTCAAAGCAAACACAATGGCTGCGAGTTCTAAATCATGGGTTGGATAGTTCTGCTCGTGAGATTTTAACTTCCGAGAAGCATAGACAATTACATTTCTATTTTGCATTAAAACACCCCCCAATCCTTCTCTCGAAGCATCGGTATAAACCGTATCCCATTTGGCAAAGTCAACACTGGTGCCATGGTCAATTGCTTCTTAAGCTCCTGGAAACTAGTTTCACACTTAACATCCCATATATATTTCCCTTGTTTCTTTGTCAAATTCGTTAGGGGTCCCGGAATCCTTTAGAAATTCTTTATAAACCGACGGTAATACCTCGTTAGACCCAAAAAGCTTCGAAACTCAGTAGGATTCTCTGGCCGTTTCCATTTGGCAACCACTTCAACTTTAACCGGATCTACGATAAGTCCGTCTTTTGAGATTATATGGCCTAAAAATGATACCTTCTCTGGTCAGAACTTGCACTTACTAAACTTGGCAAACAACTGGTGCTTTCTTAGGATTTACAATACTATTCTCAAGTGTTGTTCATGCTCCTCCTTTGTCTTAAAATACACCAGAATATCATCAATAAACACCACCACAAACCTATCCAAATAAGGTTTAAACACCCGATGCACTAAATCTATGAATGCAGTTGGGGCATTGGTTAAGTCAAAAAGCATCACTGCAAACTCGTAATGCCCATATCAAGTGTTAAAGGTAGTTTTTGGCACATCTTCTTTCCTAATTCTCAATTGGTAATACCCTTGTCAAAAATCTAAGTTAGAAAACACCATAGCCCCTTGTAGTTGGTCGAATAACTCATCAATGTGGGGTAAAAGATATTTATTCTTAATGGTCACTGCATTCAACCATCGATAATCAATACACAACCTCAAACTACCGTCCTTCTTATTGACAAAAAGTACTGGAACGCTTCAAGGTGCTCTCATGTGTAAATCCTTGTTCTAACAAGTATTGCAATTGAAATTTCAACTCCTTAAGTTCAGGGGCGCCATCCGATAAGGGGTTTTTGAGATAGGAGTAGTTACAGATGTTAGGTCAATCTTAAACTCAATTTCTCTCTCGGGTAGCAATGATACCAATTCGTCCGGGAATACATCTAGATATTCACTTATCACCGGCATCTCTTCTAGTTTACCCTGTTCTCCTGGGGTATTAACTAGAAAAATTAGATACCTTCGTGCCCTATTATTTAGCAATTTTCTAATCCTAATTCTTGAAATAAGGGCAGATGAGACTAGAATACCCCTTGCATCTAGTTTTAAAGTTGTCTCACCAGGTATGCAAAACTCGACCACCTTTGTACAACAATATACCCAAGCATGATAACGAGTTAGCCAGTCCATCCCTATAATAACCTCATACCCCTTAATGGCTAGATTTATAAGGTCAACTGTTAATTTCCACTCACCAACCCAAATATTACAGTTTCTATACAACTCATTAGCAAGTAAAAATTAATAACTCGTAGGTGTTCTAAATTCTAGGTCATATGGTAGCCTCTCGGTCTTCACATCAATTCCACACATAAAAGTAGGGCTAACAAAAGAATGAATTGCACTAGGGTCTATCAAAATCTTGGCCAAACGATGCAAAACAGGAATCATACCTTCCACTACTTTCGATGGTTCAGGTACCGATTACTGGTCCAAAGCGTACACTCCAGCTGGCACCCTTGGCCTGGTCCCTTTTACATTGGTCAATTTAGGGTTTGATTTGCTAGCTGGTTGGGCATCACTAATCAGTGGGCAATTGGCGATCTGATGCTCAATACTTCTACACTTTAAGTACTTTCGAGCCTTTCGCCAGCAGTTATCCTCAGTGTGGTTGGATTTTCCATAGTACCCACAAAACACTCGAGGGGCGGATGTCTGGCCTCCCTGTGAGGCACCTCTCGCCTGTCCCCTTCCACCTAAGGTTCCTCTTGGAGTAACTCCCCTAGATGTCCCTGATATTCTTTCACCGCCATCTCCTTGACCCACTTTAGGAAGTGGCATACCCCGATCACCTTGTACCTGCCCCTAACTTTCACTAGGTGCACTCATCTTCTTTGCATGAAAGGCTTTTACTTGCGCTCTTATGATTTCTATTCTTTGGGGTTTCTCCAGAACCTCCGTGAAGTTATTAATTTGTGCCGCCGCCAAGGCTTCTTGTATTTCTACATTTAATCCCTGCACGAACTGCCTCACCCTCCTTTGCTCCGTAGCTATCAATTCGGGAGTAAACTTAGATAATTTGGTGAACTGAGTCTCATACTCAGATACACTTAGGGTTCCTTGACGAAACTTAATAAAATCGTCCTCCCTCTTCTCCTGGACTATTGGTGGGAGATATTTCTCGTTAAACTCCCGCACAAAGTTCAACCAGGTCCATGCTATCCCCTCTCTCTCCCACTTGGCCCAAATTACATTCCACCAGAGTCTGACTGATCCCTCAAATTGAAATACAGCAAAAATGCACTTGTCTTTCCTCCATATAGTTTAAGGCAGTGAAAATATTAATCATCGTCTTCAACCATCTCTCAGCTACCTCAGGATTCGGTCCTCTAAGAAATTTGGGAGGATAAAACTTTTGGAATCACTCTAGGGCCCTATTTTCTCCTAATCAAGGTCTTTAGGCTGATTTACAGGGACTTGACCCTGTTGCTCTACTAAATGAGCGAGAATATTGGTCATTTGTTGGATGGCCATTGCTACCTGATCCCTTCCTTTGGCTCGGGATCCAGGTTGTGGCTCAACTGTTGCACCTCTCTCCTTTCTCGGTTCTTGTACTGGTTCTTGTGACTGTCTAACTCCATGGCCACGACTAGAACTGCGTCCTCAGGTAGTTCCATGGTCCTGACTTCTCCTACCTTCCATGCTTCTTTTGAACAATAGATTATATAGATATAAGCAAAATAAAGTGGCTATAAAGCTCAATAAAAATATTTCTAAATCATAAAGTAAAGGCAATAAAACACGTTTAAAATAAACATTTCGTTTATATACATATCAAAATAAACCACATAACTAGTCATGGAGTACTGTACACGTGAATATAATCAAGTCAAGAGCTAATAACGGCCAAGGGACATAGAACAAAAGGCAAATACTATGTATATCAATCTTAACACGTCAATATAAAAAACAAAAGGTGACGTGTCACCCTCAACTATGTCCTATCTACCTCATGAAATCCCTCGAAATCGTAGATCCCTAGTCTAGTCAGTCATCGACCCAACTGACTATGTCTCATTCTCGAGGTCTTTCTTAGGATCCTCCTCGGGATCACTAGGGGCGGCGTTCCCTTGACCTCCCTCAGCCAAGCTCTGTACTACTTTTCCCACCAAGGCCGTACACTCAGTCAAAATATTATCAGTTCGGTATCTTACTTCCCTTGCTACTCGAGCTAGGCGACCATTAGCTTCCTGAGCCTACTTTCAAAAGGCATTAGTTCGCTCTTGCTCCTCAAGAATATAAGTCTCAAGCTCACCGATCCTAGTCGCTTGCATCCTCAATACAGCCTGCAGACGCTCAATCTCCTTCTGTCCCTATGTCCTGGAGCCCACCGACATACAGGCCCTCCGGGATGCTCCTGTTAGGTAAGTACTAGATGAGGTTGTTCGGCATTCCCATTTTGGCCATTCCCATTCTCGCCATTTCCTTCCATTGCCTACAGTGCAAGAATAAGCAATTTAAACAAACAACCCCAAGGTAAGCACCTATTCTCTAGGGTTTCACACTTAAACAATAATACTCAAGTTGTATCATGTATAAATCACTTAACCTACCCAGACCAATTCAAATCTAGGCTCTAACACTACTTGTGACGACTCCACCTCCCCCTATGGTGTACCCCAGGGTTTAGCGAACCGCCTGCCCAACTCTCGCTAGGACTTGCTTACTTATTTCAAGTAAAATTGTTTACAATCTCAAGAGTCAATGAAATAACAGTTTCCAAACTTGGAACTTACATTTACATTCATTTCTATCTCAAACATTGATACAATCCCAAACAAAACAAAATATATGAGTTCCAAATACATTCAACTCTAATTGAGCATTAGCGCGAGTACAATCGTCAAATTTTCAAAAACTAGACTATACTAGCCTGTATTAGCCTCACGCTCTCGCTCGTACCCCCTGTAAGGAAAACAAAACTAATAGAGTGAGCTAAAGCTCAGTGAGTTTCCAAATAGCAAGTTGACCATTAATTAAAAGTGAAAGTATCAAAGTGGCGAGCATAGCAAGTCAAAAAAATGAGCAATAACACTTCGTATAGCCAATCATTAAGTATTCAACATTTCAAGTAAAAGGATACAGTCACTTTTGCAAACTAGCTCTACCATAGTTTGATCAATTAGGTTTTGACACTCCGTCAACTATCAAGTAAAGTAACCAGTCCAATAGTACACCACTTAACTTCAATCTCTGTACACCAATCAAACCCCTTAACGGCCCCGAACTCCTAGATAAACACTGGTGGTAATATTCAAGCATACCAATTAGTCGAGGAGATAATACTCCACTCGACAAAACTAAAGAACCACAGTTCGTTATCTAATCGACCAGACCCTTGCCGGCTTGACTCGATTAATTAGCCACAGGGTTTCAAGAATTCCAAACAGTATACAAGTCATAGACATGTATATCAAGTCAATAGCAACCAATGAACAAGAATATATCACATTAAGGCAAGTGCGATAAAGTACATCCTTGCCCGACCAAACCAATTAAATGTTATCCGATCACGTTGGTAAAGCATTTAAATCAAGTATCAAGTTCAATCATGCACTTAGAAGCACTCACCAATGGCTTAGTGCATTTCAAAACCACGTTCAGGTGCAACTCCCTGATTGGAGTCCAAATCTTTGATAAAATACCATTTAACGATTTAAAATCAATTAGGGTTCAAACTATAGGAGTTTCGCTTAAAGAAAATCAAGTAAATGAAACTCACTTAAGTAGTATTCATTTTACTTATCAAACCCTAGAAAATTCATACTCTCTCTTTTGGTTTTGATAAAGAAGCAATTAAAACTTTTAAGTTCGCAAATTGGTTTAAAAGACGAGGAAAACGTATTTCTAGTGGTCGCTACTTTCATCTTTTAAAGGGTACGAGATTTGGCAAAATTTCAGCTTATATACTTCTACTAAAGGAAACTTGCGTACTGTAACAATTCAAGTTCAATTCAACCACGAATCGCCGCTCAAGTTCCAATTTCGCTCGCTTATCCTACGGAAGAAAATTTGGGCAGCGTTTCCCCTTGTTTTTACTCATTTTTCCAGCCTTAAGGCTTCATTGTTTTTCCTCAAATCAACCCAATTCAAACACCACAACAAGCATATCAATATAGCTCTTCATCTAGGCTTAAAACCATCAAATGATAACTCATTTCCAACAAGTAACCATCCAATATCTAAGCTGAAAATTTCTTGGCAAAGCTAAAAATTCATCTTTTAAGGCTATAAATCACAATCAAGCCACTAATCATCTCACAAATTCCATATCCAAGCTCAATACAAACATTTGATAGCTAAACAACATAATCAAGGCTAAAAAAATTACCAAACCCTAGCTGAAATTTCATAATCAACACCAAAACTAGAGTATCATTCATTATATTCCAAGATTCAAAGGTTCTACTCCATATTTTGCTAAAATAAGAAAGGAAAAGAAAGTTTTAGACTTATACCTTCCAAAAAACTTGAAGAAAGTAAAGAACCAAAGAAGGTTTTAGACTTTCACCACTCCTAGCTTCATAAGCACCAAGATGAAGGTTTTAATCGGTTTAGATTTGGTGATTCAACTCAAACAAAGCTAGAATCAAGGTTGGAATTGAAAGTTTTCCTCTCTTATTTTTCCCTTCAAGCTCTCGGCCAAGACAAGCACAAAGTGAAGGAAACCTAGCCAAAATGCAAGATAAGTGTCGCGCCCCACTTTTTGATATTGGGTGTGTGAGTAGTGTGTGAAATATGTATGTGAGCGTGTGAAAGTGAAAAATAAAGGCCGTGGGATTGTGAAATGCGACGGTTTGGCCAAGTAAAGTTCAAAAAGGGTTTTTTGGATGAAAAATGGAGTCGCCACTTGGTATAGAGTTAGGGTGTACCAAGTCACCCAAAAATGATTTTTGTTTTGTTTTTTTGAAAGAAAAAGTAAGCAAACCCTTTTAAAGAACTTTTTAGGTCTACGTAACCAAAGAAAGGGATCGGGGGTCACATTTGATAAGGGAGGAGGCAAAGGCAAAGCCTAAGGCACACCCTTACCCTAGCCAAAGATAGTTGCGTGACTTAGCCCCACTTTTCCTAATTTTTCTACCCAAAATATGTGTCGCATGTTGGATATGACTAATGGATGTGAAAAGGAAAGAAAAATGCAATCCTAAACCTAAAATGTTTCTCATGAGGCTTTTAGGTCCCAACCACATGAATTGTGGTGGCCAATAAGGAAAGCTCTCATGGAAGTCGTGGTTAATGCAAGTGAGGACTCAAGTGTAAGTGTGCAAGTGTGAGAAAATAAAGGTGTTTGTGTGTGCAAATGAATGAAAATAGGATAGTAGATACATATAAGTGCAATTGGGTGCCATTCGTGAGATAGAAAAATAAATAAGTGATAGGAAGAAAGTGGTGAGAAAGTGTAGATTGAGAAAAAGTCTAAGTAGTGAGAAAATGTGGCTAAAAGAGTGAGGAGGTGATATAAAAAGAATGCAAGTGTATGACCCTAAGGGAATGCATCAGGTCGGGCACGGGAAGGACTCCTAACTTTATGACTTTGATTTTTCCTTGGATTAGAAGGAAGAACTAGCGTGCTAAGGCTATTTTGTAGCCAAACTCGCTCGTTTCCCTTATCGAAAGGGGACTCTCAAGCAAATGTACCCTATAACTAGCATGAGGATGCAAAAAGCCTAAAATAAGGGGAAAAGGATTGGAGGAGCATGCCAAATGATAAAACTAAGAAAAATGCATGAAATGTAGTGAACATGCAAGTATGCACTAACGAAAGGGGGACGGCCTATTGGGTCTAGCATTGGACTAGCCCTTCCTATGAATTTTTAACGGAATAATGAGCCACAACTAGCATTGGACTAGTGTGGGGACGTACATTCATCCATCACATTCATTTATGACTATAGAAAGCAAGTAGACATGCTAAACACTCATAAACACGTAGCACATAACACTTAGCATGCTTGACTAGATGCAAGAACCTAATAAAGCAAGTAACACATAACACATAGCAACAAAGGCAAACAACCAAACTAATGAACCTATTACATTTGCTAGCTAGGCACACGTCTTCAATAAGTCTTCATCAAGTGCTTTCCAAGCCCTATCTATTACAAGCCAAGAGGTGTACACATACCCCATAAATAAAAAGAATGACTTAATAAAAAGCAAGAGTAAATGAAATAAAGGAATTAAAGAAAGGTAAGGAAAGCAAATTAGACATGCAATTTTCACTTAGCACGTTGGATCACATAGGAGAGACAAAAAAGGGATAAAAGAAGTTATACCTCCCTTGAGTTGATGCCTTAAACGGAGTGAAATCACTTATTTATCCTCCAAAATAAAAGAAATGGTCAAGGTACCAATTTATTTGGAAAAATTAAAGAAAATAAGCAAACACAAGCTCACTTGGTCACAAAGCCCGTAAAGTCGTGACTTAATTGCAATTGAAACAAAGCATAGTAATTAATTGAAACAAACATGCAATGAAGTTGTAAAATTAAAACTACCAAGGACCAAATTGAGGAGATTATTTAATTGATTGGGTCATAGCAGCATGAGTTAGGAGTCAAGGGGTTGAAATGCAATTCTTCCTTTATTTTCATGCATGCAATCTACGTAGAAGAAGTGTTCTTTTCCTGCAACATTTCTGCCGTGAATTCCTTTCCAGTTCATCATGCGAACATGCTCACCAAATGCCAAGATTTTTACTAACAATCATTGACTAAACATGCAACTTCATTGCAAAATTAAAACATGAATTGAAGCTAACCATCAAGGATAAAAATTGAACAGCAAAAGAAGGAAAAAGAAAAAGGTGCAGCAAGGTTTTCTGCAACAACAAAAAAAAATTCGGCAGCTGATGCAATTTTTTGAAATTTTCCAGCCACGCTGTTTTGCGATTGTAGTGTTCATTCAAATGCAACTTTTCCATCCAAACACAGCTAGAATCTTAAACAAACATCACTGCCTTGACCTTAACAACAAAATCACCAAACTCAACATCCAAATAAGCTAAACGACTTAGCAAGAGGATAGGCAATTCCAGAAAATTTCTGCTATTTCTGCTATAGTTTTCCACACACAAGCTTCGGCAACTCGAGGCAACTTTCGGCAAACAAAAGTTCATACCAACACTTTTAAACTGAAGTTAGCTACACACGGCTAAACATTTATTAACAAATGCAGTCTTGGAGGCAGGTCATGCAAGCTACGAATGAACAAGGTTCTGCAACGACCAAGGAACAAGCTTCGGCAACCAAAAGTGAAGCTCGTTGCAGATTCATTTTTCAAATGCAGATTTCAAACCCAAAACACAGCTTTTGTTCAAAACAGAAAATGTTAACCGAAATCATAGTGTGAAACTAAACCACAAGGCTCAAAGTTTTAACATCAAACAAACAAGAAACATAACAAGAACTGATGCAACCTTCTCGGAAACTTTCATGCAAAATGGTTCGGCTACCTATTTTTCAATTTGGCCAGCAAGCATTCAATCACAGCTCAAGTATTTTTTGACCCAAACATGCAAAGTCAGGTTTAATCCATCAAATAATGCGTCCAGCAGTGCCTGCAACAAACAGATGCCCCTGTTGCAGCCCACTGTTGTACCGCAGGTTACTGCTTCAAATTGCAGCCAGCAAGTGCATGAAACGATGATCAAACAACAAGCAACCGGAAGGAAAACTCAAACTGTTCCAGGAGCTTCAGCAAAGACTATTACTCGACATCATTTAACAATACTTGAACGCTTCAAACTAACAGAATGGAACCCAAATCAGAAAAAGAATACCGAACGCACGGTTATCATACAAACAGTCTCCATACTAACGAAACTCAGGCAACTTATGCCTTTTGTTTTCTAAAACTCATGCCCAAAAATCGACAAACAAAGGATGAAACAACAAGGCAATCATAACACGCAGCAAAGTAATGAAACAGGTTCACCCATCCCTTCTACTACTAAAACCCATCATCACATTGCAACACGTAAAAGAAACAGCAACCAGGAAAATGTTAAGAATCAAAACCTGATGAAGGTCATGAAACCAAATCATATACAGCCTAACCAAAAAATGCACAATCTAACCGACCCCTTCGTCAAGGATAGTAACCTTAGGAAGACACGATCATCAGAGACAGGAGACAGGCAAGCCAATAACCATATTTCACATCAATTTGCTAACAAAATTATGGATAGAAAGGGCGAAAGGGAGCCTTACAGTTGAGAGTAACGGCGGCTGATTCTTGTTAGTGGTGGTAGCACTTCTGTTCCTTCCTTGCTTGCGGATTTTCCTTATGCTATTCTGATCTCCTTTGAAGCTTCCAGCAGTTCCCTTGTGCGAAGCTCTTTCTTTTCCATTCTTTTTCCTCTGACTATCTCTCTCACTTCCTTGTTTTCTCCCTCAGCCCTGCCATCATTCTCCTCTGATTTCTATCCAGCCCTCACTAGCCTAGCCCCTTCGCCTCTCCCAGATTCTCCTCCGCCGTCACTCTCCCTTCTCTGGTCTCTCTCTCTTTCACTCCTAATCTCTCTCAGTCTCGATTTTGCTCTTCCCGTTTCCTTTTTTCAGCCCTCCTTAGCTGTCACTGGACGCTCTCTACCTCTAGCCGTCTGTCAAAACCCCCCCAACTCTCTCTCTATCCCCTAAACCTAGCCGTCACTCCTCTCTCTAGTCTCTCTTTTTCTCTTGCCTTTCAGCCGTCCTCTCTTTCCAAAACTCTCTCCCCAGAAATTGTCCCCTCTGCCCAAGCTCTTTTCATCTTCTAGCCGTCATTTTTCTGTTTCCTCCAGTCGTTCTAAAACCTCGCTCTCCCTCAGTTTTTCTTGTCTAACCCCCAGCCGTCAACCTCCTAAAACCTTCCTCCTATCAGACTCCAACCACTATTTCTCTCCCCTCTCAAAAGCTGCGTTTTTGTTTTCCTAAAAACCCCAGCCGTTCCTCCTAGCCTTTGTTTCTTTCTTTTGCCGTTTTCCAGATTTTGCAGCCGCCACCTCTCTCTCTCTGTATGCTCTCTTCTAAAGCTGTGTTTTTTTGTTCTATTTATATCAAGCTAGCAACCCTAAAACCCTCAGCTATCCTCTCCAATATTGCAACCAAAGGGCTGCCCAAGCCCTTCTTTGCAAGCTGCGAAAAAACACAGCTTGCAAGTCGCGTATCCTTTTTTTTTTTTTTGAGATTAATAAAAACAAAATTGATAATAATAAAAATAAATAACAAAAACAATTGGGTGAAAAATAAATAAACTAGAAACAACAAAGTGCAATTTCCAATTCCTTTTTTTTTTCATTTTCCATTTTCATCGTTTTTTACTTTTCTTTTCTTTTTCACTTTCAAGAAAGCATTGAATTTAAGTTACAAACGACTAAGTCATATTTTTTGAATGCTTTTTCTTTTTCTTTTTTCCTTTTTTCAAGAAATTCTATGCTAAAACTTAAAAATAAAAATAAAACTAGAAACTAAAAACTAAAAAATGAACACGAAAAATAAAAAAACTAAAAATGAATTTACACCAAAAATTTGGTGTCTACAGTTTGCCCCTCTTTGTCTGAGTTTTGAAAAAACTTGAGACAAAGAAATAGACACCAAATACTTACCTGTGTTATTCGGTTGCAAAATGATTCCAACGAACAAGAATTCTAAAACGGGACTGACCCGAACATGAATTTAAAACGGGACTGACCTGAACAGGAAATTAAAACGGGACTGATCCGAACAGAAATTTAAAACGGGACTGGCCCGAACAGGAATTTAAATGGGATAGACCCGGACAAAAATTTAAATGGGATAGACCCGGACAGAAATTTAAATGGGATAGACCCGGACATAAACTTAAATGGGATAGACTCAGACAGAAATTTAAATGGGATAGACCCAGACAAAAATTTAAATGGGATAGACCCACGGGATAGACTCGGACAGAAATTTAAATGGGATAGACCCATACAGAAATGTAAATGGGATAGACCCAGACAGAAATTTAAAATCATGGGACTGACCCGAATAAAACCTAAAATCATGGGACTGACCCGAATAAACATAAAATCATGGGACTGACCCGAATAAACTTTAAATCATGGGACTGACCCGAATAAGATTTAAATCATGGGACTGCTCACTAGTGGGACTAACCCACGGCTAGTGGCGGTGCAAAAAGAAAATGCTCACTAGTAGGACTGACCCACGGCTAGTGGCTGTGCAAAATAAAATGCGCACTAGTGGGACTGACCCTAGTGGGACTGACCCACGGCTAGTGGCGATACAAAATAAAATGCGCACTAGTGGGACTAACCCACGGCTAGTGGCTAAGCAAACGAAATGCTCACTAGTGGGACTGACCCACGGCTAGTGGCTAACGAAAATGAAATGCGCACTAGTGGGACTGACCCACGGCTAGTGGCTATACAAAATGAAATGCGCACTAGTGGGACTGACTCACGGCTAGTGGCAATGAAAATGAAATGCACACTGGCGGGACTAACCTCACGCTCCAGTAGCTGTGAAAATGAAATGCACACTGGCAGGACTAACATCACGCTCCAGTGGCTGTGAAAATGAAATGTCTTGACAATCGGACAGTGGGATCAAACCCGAGCCTGCCGTGATGAACTTGATTTGATTTTTGATTTTTTGATTTTTTAATCTTTTTGATTTTTTGATTTTTGATTTTTTGATTTTTTTTTTCTTTCGGATTTTTTCGAGAGAATTTTTTCAAAATAATTTGCCCCAGTGTCGGGTCCATTTTTCCCTCCTTCTTCTTGCTTTTCTTTGCAGTATCGGCCTTCCGCCTCACCGGATGCTTTTCGTCATTTTGAACCATGAATACTTGCACAGGGGGCTTAACAAAGCATGACATGCACTTAAATTCCATGAAAAGAGCAGCGGGATTGATTCGAAAAATGTTATTATTTGATTTTTGGAAAAAAATCTCAAATGTATTATAAAAAATTTGTCCCAGTATGGGCTTATTTCATGAAATCTCACAAATAAAATTTTTGCCCCAGTGTGGGCTCCCTTGATTGCAAAAATTTGTTCAGATGATTCTCATTTATTTGAACAAAGAAAAACCGCACTTTCTAAAATTTAGAAAAGAATGCACATATACAACAATGTGAAGAAACTTTAAACGTCAAGTTTGAACTCATGCAGAAATTTCATGATGAATTCCTCGAAGTAACACCAAATTCAAGAAGATTTCTTCCTCACTTTTAGCATTGGTGCTTAGGGTAACGGGTCACCACTTCTGGTTGGCTCATCTTTCAGGACCAATCAAGTGACTTTTTTTTTTTTGAAATGGCTATGGAAATGGGAGGTCAGAATTTGTCTTATTTTTTGTGCCCAGAATTGTATGTAATCCCTTCAATACCACATCTTAGTGAAAGCAAATGGTTTGTCACCCTTATTTCTTAAGAAAACGTAGTCCACATATGAGCTTTATAGGCTTGCAACAATATGGATAACGATAGCTAATTATGTGGGAACAGGCTATAACCTTAAGATCACAAATGATTGATGGATTTCTTATGAGCATAATACTCACTTTGGGTTGTCATGAAGGAATAAGTCAACGATGGACTTTACGAGCTTGTAATGCGGCTTGAAAACGATAGTTAAAGAATAACACATCCAAGGACATTGCACCGAAGATCGCATTTTTTCAAAATTGCCCCTATTTTGAACTCAAAGATCCCAGATTTTGTTTGCATTTTTCACATCATTCGCCAGGGACTTCAGCATTGAATTTTTCTGCATTTTCTTGCATTTACTCTCCTTGCTTTGTTTTTTGCCTCTTTTTCCTTTCCCTCAACTTGGTGGGTTTTTACATGGTGAGTAGTGTCAACCCCATACCCAGGCAATTCAGAAATACAGCTAAAATTTTCCGGCATCAGAAATTTTCTTGACAGGGCCATTGCAAAGAACAGAAGTCAGGACTTTTGGCTTTTGTAATGGGGTCAGGTGGGGTGCTTAGAAAAGTTAAGGCTTGAAAGCGGATTTCAAAAGTGGTTTAAAGAATCTGAGATCGCATTGTTACGCCAACCCTATTTTAGGGTAAAATCAGAATTTGCCCCAGTTTATGCTCAATTGGGGCTTTTTCTCTTTCATTTTCTCTTTTTTTTTAATTTTTCGACCTTCTGCCATTCTTTTGAACTTTTACAAAATTTGCCCCAATTTATTTTTGAACTGAGGTTCTCTTTTCTCTTTTCTTTTGATTTTGCGGCATTATCACTTTTTCACTTCTTGAAATCTTTTCTTTTTCAACTCGAACTTGCTCCGGTGTGGGGTTTGCGATTCTCAGGGGTTGCCAAACGAAATAATTTATTCTGAAGGCTCAAAAGGGATAACTAGGGATAGAATGTTTGATTGGAAAAAGAAGATGGCCTGACTTGTATTCCGTTCCTTACAATAACTCTGAGAGGAAACTTTCATTAATGCGAAATTTTTGGCATGTATCTGAATTAACTGACTGAGGAAGACCCTTGTTCATCCATATTTGTGAAACATAGGCGATCCGCGCGGACAAAACTCTTTTTTTTAAAAAAAAAAAAAATTAGACCCCAAGTGGAATCAAATTTCCCCAATTTGTGGTTCCCTCCTTATTCTAGCATTTTTGCTTTTCCCTTTTTCTTTTCAAAATTCCCCAATCTCCTTCCCCAATGTGGGGTGCGATCATATGTGCACTCGAAAAGAACCATCAATTTTAGCTCAAATGAGGATGCAAGGGATGATCAGTGTTTAGGTCGTAGAAACGACGGCCAAAGTATCATTCTTACACCTCATGACAACCAAAGTAACGAAATGGTCATTGAAAATCCATTCCCCTTTTTGATATTTGAAAATTTTCCAATATATGGTAGTGATCATTAGGGCTCTTATTTGAAACGAAATTATTCTTTCAAAGGCTCAAATGGGAGAGCAAATGATAAAATGTGTATAGGTAGAGAAACGAATGCTCAAAGTATCATTCCAAATTTTCAAAACCAACAAGAATAATGCACATTTTTGCTTTCACTTAGACGTGAGTTGAATATAATTAGACACAGCGGACATTTTCAAGCCAAGGTCGCCCCAATTTGTAATTTATCAATTAATGTGACTGATTTTATTTTGGAGTTAAGTGAAGTGGACAAAAATATGAATTGTACAGTGAAAGAGAAAAGGAATCTCGTGGGGCCTTTTGAGCGACCTCTTTCAATCTTGAGCACTCTTATTGTGTAGCTCAGACCACCAATCTAGTGTACACAAGGATTTTAGAAAGCATACACTTGCGAATTTTTCAGGCTGGAGGTTGAAAACAAATCCCAATTTAGTCTTATTTCTTAAAATTTATCATGAAATCTCCAATGAGCCAAAATAAACAATGAAATGTACATGAATATACATACAAAACAATAATTGTCTGAATAAAAGCTTCATCAATGCCAATGTTTGAAAAATTTAAAAGCAATACATATGAGAAAAATTCTAAAGAACTCCTTTACACGTGTATACACACTTTTCTCTCTTAATAGCCCCTTTTTTTTTGAGCAATGAAATCCCTTAGATGTTTTGCACGAGCGCTTTCAGATGAATTTTCGAATTCACATTGTAGGGTTTGCCCAAAAACCAAGTAATACTTGTAATTTTCAACTTTATCAGATAAAAATTGTTATCAGATATAGAAAGATATTTTCACCTTATTGAAATATTTTTATGAATGCAGGGGAGGGGGGAAAACAAAAGAAAAATACCCTGAGTTAGTAAGCAAGAATATAAAATCGGTATGCATATCCTATGGGGGGACCCTTTTTGAGTCAAGGGTAGGCCTAGCATGAAAATGCAATCCTCTGAGGTAGGCACTATACCATACCTGATAGATCTGATCAACTCATTGAGTGAAAAATAATTTTGAAAATTTGGTCAATTGGATTGACGAGAGACACTTGTCAAAAGGAGGTCAACGTCCGAATGGATTGATCACTCTTGATTGATACAAGAATTTGCAAAAACGCACGGGTTTGACCTTGACGAACTTCCTATGGAAGAGATTAGAATTCGTTGACAAAATTTTCTCAGTGAAGCACGGGTCAAAACTCCAACTGATCAAATGTCTGGATGCAATGAATGGTTTTCTCAAAATCGACTAGATTTCCCAATTTGGAATTCGACATTGAAACCCTAATTGGTCAAACGGGTTGAATGAAATTGACAATTTATTTAAAATTAACCGAATTACCCTAAAAAGGGAAACAGGTCAAATGAATTGAGTGAAATTTAATAACTTACTCAAAATTGATCGAATCATCCTAAAAAGGAACTTGATCGAATGAAATTGAGAATTTTATTCAAAATGGACCGGATCATCCTAAAAAATGAAATTGGTCAAATGAATTGAATGAAATCGAGAATTTATTCAAAATTGACTAGATCGCCCTAAAAGGGTAAACTGGTCAAATGAATCGGACGAAATTGGTGATTTATAAAAAAATCGACAAAATTGCCCTAACTAATCAAATGAATCGAATGAAATTAGTGATTTATTCAAAGATCGACTAGATTGCCCTAAAATAGGTAAACTTGGTCAACTGAATTGAATGTAATTGTTGATCTCTTCAAAATCAAGTCGATTACCCCTAAAAATGGGTAAATTGGCCAAATGAATGAAATGGAGATTGATGATTTATGCAAAAAATGACCAAATCACCCTAAAAGGGTAAATTGGTCAAATGAATTGAATGAAACTGATGGTTTATTCAAAAATCGACTGGATGACCCTAAAAAGGGTAAATTGGTCAATTGATTATGAATTGACAAAATGGATCGATTGAATCGGCCGGCCATTGGTGGTTTCAGAAAATTAGTCTATGAGCCTTCTAAAATCATGATTTGGCCTCAATTTATTAATTGTTTCAACGATAAGGAATTATTTGTGGATTTTTTCAAATTAATGTCCTTTACGCAAGGGATTTTTACCAATTTTGATAAAACGGCCAAAAGATGATTGTTAGATGCTCATATTCTAATGGTTCAAAAATTGCTTTGCCGTCTTCGAAAAGATCGGATCCTACCTTACCTCGTGCACTACCCCTTCGGATGGTACAAAATGTAAACGTGCAAGTCTCATTGGATTATATATCCGAGACATGAGGTGGTTTATTCCTAACACGGGATCGCCTAAATGGCATTCCCTTTCTAGGGTTTATGCATGATGCCATTTTATTAAAGCAGTAAAACATGCAATTTGAAATGAAATCATGACCTAAAAGGACCTTTTATACGCCAAGGTAGGTTTAGAATGCTATGCAATTATTAATCTATGAATGCAATATATCAAAATCTTTAAACGTGCAATAACCTATCTACGAGGGTAGGTTCTAAAAGAAGGTCATGCCAGACCTCTTATTTGCTAGGGTTTGTGAATGCAATGGGGACACAAAACCAAGAAAAGTTAGTTCAGCCAGATAAATACACATAACATATTGTAGCAATGAAATCAATACAAAGAAATAAAGCAATAAAAGGGAAAGAGGGGTTGGATCCCTCCTCTCGTGAATCGTGTCCCTAATAGGGTAAGGTCGACTCTACCCTAGGCAACTCTAATACGGATGTATGAGGCTGGGGTTCGCTAATGCATCTAGACTCGATAAGCTCAGGTCCTCGAGCCTTCAGACTTGGAAACCAAAGGTCATCACTCCCAAGGTTCCTTGTCGGTGGCTCGAGCGATTCCCCAGACATTGCTACGCACACGTCGTGTCACGGCTACATGTCTGGGTGAATCTAAAAACAGTCCTCAACCTTCGACTAAAAGCTAAAGGTTATTAACCCAAAGCTTTAAGCGGAAGATTGAGTGACCCCTCGAATCATGCTATGCACACGTCGTGTCACGATCACATGTCCAAGTGGGTCACCTAATCCTAATAGGGTGGAGTGGCGTGACAAGCTACTAAAAGAAAATAAAGGAGGGATAAAATAATAAAGCAGATGCACGTATGCTAGTGCTCGTTTGGAGGGGAGGGATCGAGAACCAACGCGAGACTCTAAGGTGATATCCCCCACCCAAATATAATGTAAGCGCGAGATAAACAAGTAAACATACATCCAATCAACCAATCATACATTCGTGAGCGAGGGCGTAATTTGAGATGTGTGCGAGGCCAAGGGGTCCTAAAAAGGGAAAATGCGACCCTAATACCCAAAATGCAATGCATAAAAGGGGTAGAAAAAGGAAAATGATGGCTAAATCAAATGTTTGGACCCACTTAGGATGTTCCCAGTGGAGTCGCCAAGTTGTCGCGCCCCACTTTTTGATATATGTGTGTGTGGTGTGTGAGATGTGTATGTGAACGTGTGAAAGTGAAAATAAAGGCCGTGGGATTGTGAAATGCGACGGTTTGGCCAAATAAAGTTCAAAAAGGGTTTTTGTATGAAAAATGGAGTCGCCACTTGGTATAGAGTTAGGGTGTACCAAGTCACCCAAAAAATGATTTTTGTTTTTGATCGAAAAAGCGAATAAACCCTTTTAAAGAACTTTTGGGTCTACGCAACCAAAGAAAGGGATCGGGGGTCACATTTGATAAGGGAGAAGGCAAAGGCAAAGCCTAAGGCACTCCCTTACCCTAGCCAAAGCTAGTTGCGTGACTTAGCCCCACTTTTCCTAATTATTCTACCCAAGGTATGTATCGCATGTTGGATATGACTAATGGATGCGAAAAGGAAAGAAAAATGCAATCCTAAACCTAAAATGTTTCTCATGAGGCTTTTAGGTCCCAACCACATGAATTGTGGTGGCCAATAAGGAAAGCTCTCATGGAAGTCGTAATTAATGCAAGTGAGGACTCAAGTGCAAGTGTGCAATTGTGAGAAAATAAAGGTGTTTGTGTGTGCAAATGAATGAAAATAGGATATTAGATACGTATAAGTGCAATTTGTGTGCCATTTGTGAGGTAAAAAAATAAATGAGGGATAGGAAAAAGGTGGTGAGAAAATGGATTGAGAAAAATCTAAATAGTGAGAAAATGTGGCTAAAAGAGTGAGGAGGTGATATAAAAGAATGCAAGTGTATGACCCTAAGGGAATGCATCAAGTCGGGCACGGGAAGGACTTCTAACTTTACGACTTTGATTTTCCCTTGGATTAGAAAGAAGAACTATCGTGCTAAGGCTATTTTGTAGCCAAACTCGCTCGTTTCCCTTATCGAAAGGGGACTCTCAAGCAAATGTACCCTATAACTAGCATAAAAATGCAAAAACCTAAAATGAAGGGGAAAGGATCGGAGGAACATGCCAAATGCTAGAAAACTAAGAAAAATTCATGAAATGAAGTGAAACATGCAAGTATAGACTCACGAGAGAAATCCCTAAGGGTCTAGCGTTGGACTAGTGAAAACGTACATTCATCCATCACATTCATTCATGGCTATGGAAAGCGAGTAGACATGTCAATCACCTATAAACACATAGCACATAACAATTAGCATGCTCGACTAGATGCAAGAACCTAATAAAGCAAATTAACACATAGCAACAAAAGCAAGCAATCAAGCTAATGAACCTATTACATTTGCTAGCTAGGCACATGTCTTCAATAGGTCTTCATCAAGTGCTTTCCAAGCCCTATCTATTACAAGCCAAGAGGTGTACACATACCCCATAAAGAATAACTTAAATAAAAGCAAAAGTAAATGAAATAAATGAAAAGAATTAAGGAAAGGCAAGGAAAGCGAAGTAGACATCCAATTTTCACTTAGCACGTTGGATCACGTAGGAGAGACAAAAAGGGATAAAAGAAATTATACCTCCCCATGCAATGGTGATCAAATGAAGGAAAAATGGCTTCAAAACAATAAAAAGGTCAAGGTACCACTTTAATTAAGAAAAATTAAAAGAAATGTGCAAAACAAAGCTCACTTGATAATAAAGCTTCTAAAGTCACGAATTAAATACACTTAAACAAAAGATGGTAATTAATTAAAGCAAACAAACAATGAAGTTGCAAAAATCAAAACTGCGAAGGATCAAATTGATGAAATTATTCAATTGGTTGGGTCATAGTGAAACGAAGGGGAACTTGGGTGGTCAAAGTGCAATTTTTCTGGAACTTATTCATGCAGAATGCATGCAAATGCTACGAAATGTTTCTGCAACAAGAAGGTTGAAGCATCTGCTGGGTTTCTCAAATGCAATTTCCCATCCATCCTAAAACAAGTAATGGCTCCAATCAACTAAACCAAGGATCAAAGTGAGAAGATAACCACACATTTCTTCCACTTTTTAACTACCCAACTCTCATGTTTCAATGCAAAAATAGAGGTAAAGAGCATGCAAAAATCTGGAAAATGTTCTGCAATTTTCTTGTTGCAACTTTGCAGCTTATCGGCAAACCAGAAAAAGAGGGCAAAAGCTTCAGAACACAACCCAAACCTCGTCAAATCATCTACCACTATCCTTGACATAAGGTTGAACATGCAAACAAATTGAGGAAAACCAGCTTTATGGGTTGTTACGGGACAAGGGAAAACAGCAAAACACGAGAACTGAATGCAGCTTTCTTTCATTTCCTGCGTTTTAATACAAGTATGCAAGTTCCTCTTCACTAAACATAACTAAGAACTGAACCAGACCTCAAACTTTGAACCTAAACAATGAAATCACATATTCCATCAACCAAGCATGCAAACTTTTCAAGAATTTTTCTGCAATCTGTCGGCTTCCATACCCAGGAAAAGGACCATGACATTATCCCAAAAGAAACAATCAAGAATCTGTCAAACTAATCCTACAAAAACTCATCCCAACGAAATCATACAATGACAACAAGATCAAGGATTTAAAATCCCCCCCCCAAACAGATTTTGCAAAGACAGGAAAACCTCTCTTGTTACTTATACTAAATTCTAGCATGTTGGATTCAATTTCTGGTGGGTTTTGAATGCCATCCTATCATATCTAATGACCAAACCAACAAAACTTGGATCCAAACAACAAGATTACTCAGCATTCTTTCCATTTCCTGTGTTTTTTTTAATACAATCATGCAAAAATTTTCTGCAATTTTAACAAGAGACGGAGCAGCAGCAAACCATGAAACTTCAAAGCAAACTTGCTTGATGTTTTACATCATTTTCTGAACTTTCAATTATACTAAACCCGTGCATAACTCCAGCAAAAAAATCAGGATACATTCTAAAAGATTCAGAACAAAGTTAAAAACTTTATGCAAGTTTCGGCTTCCAAATGTGCAGGGAGACCATAAACCAGTTCATCGAACCCCAAACCAAGTCCGGCACTACAAAGACATATGGACATTTACTAACTTCAAACCTAAAGCCAGCCACGAAACTAGCAACTTTTTGGTTCCCAAGTTTGCAATCACACACATTGAAAAACCCAGCTATTGAAGTTATGACCGAAAACAATGCATTCTGAAGACCGAGATGCCAACCATGCTAACAAACAAGAAACCCACGTTCCAGTTTTAGAAGAAACAAACAAGAGAAGGGTTCAAGATTACCTCTTTTGCTGCCTTTGGAGTTGTATCACCGTGGGTATGCCTGGATGAGCGGGATTCACCAAATCCAGATCGCAAGCTTCGATAAAAGACTATGAAGCTCTGGCTTTCGGTCTAAAGCTTGTCTCTTAATCAGCCGCCAACCCCCAGTCCTCCCTCCATTTTTGCTTTTGCTTCCCTTTTACTAGGCAGTCGTCCTCTGGCCTCTCTCTCGGTTGTTTACACTCTTTCTCCACAGAGCTCTCTGTTGCCAACTCTCCCCCCTCAGAAATCTTCCCTTGCCGTTCTCTCCTTTTCTTTTTTTTCGATGTACAGCCGCCACGCTCCCTCCTGGTTTTTCTTTTTGCCGTCCAAGAACCTCCCTTTTCTCAGCCCTCCAGTTCTTGTTTTTTCTCTCAAGACTCCAGCCGTCATAAAACTTTTTGGTTTTTCAGCCGTCCTTCCCCCCTCAGCTGCGGCTGTTTCGTTTGCTTTTATATGGGGGAAACACAACCCTAAACACCCAGCTACTTCTTCTGTATTTGCAGCCAAGGGCTGCCCGAAGCCCTTCCTTGCAAGCTGCGAAAAATGCAGCTTGCAAGTCGCGTATCATTCTCTTTTTCTTTTTTTTTTTTGAGATTAATAAAAACAAAATTGATAATAATAAAAATAAATAACAAAAGCAATTGGGTGAAAAATAAATAAACTAGAAACAACAAAGTGCAATTTCCAATTCCTTTTTTTTTTCATTTTCCATTTTCATCATTTTTTACTTTTCTTTTCTTTTTCACTTTCAAGAAAGCATTGAATTTAAGTTACAAACGACTAAGTCATATTTTTTGAATGCTTTTTCTTTTTCTTTTTTCCTTTTTTCAAGAAATTCTATGCTAAAACTTAAAAATAAAAATAAAACTAGAAACTAAAAACTAAAAAACGAACACGAAAAATAAAAAAACTAAAAATGAAATTACACCAAAAATTTGGTGTCTACAATAAGAAGGAAAGAAATTAGCTTGGTCAGCCATCTTTAGATTGCCAACACTTGGCACAACAAGATGGCTTCTTATTTTTTTTCATTTCTCCCCTTTCTTGAGTCAAGAATTTCGGCTGCTTTAAGGGATATTTTAGGGCTGATTAGCTCAAATAAAAACAAGAGGCTTGGGCAATAAAGTAGTGGACAAGTGGTGTATTCGATCGTTAGCAAACGGTGCACGTCGGTTCAAGCCGATTTTCCTTAACTCTCGCGTATTTGTGTTTTAACTTATGATTCACTAACTTATTAATAGCACTTCTAATCATACCCTTTCTCTTATCTATTACTCACTCTTAACCACCAAATTTAGTACACACACCTCACCAATTAATCACACTACCAAAATATGCAAAAACTCTAGTTTACCCTAAGTATAAAAGTAAAGGTAAAACTCTTGATTCTATTATTTATCACAACTATTGAAGGAGTAAATGAGTAGTAAAGATATTATAAAGTAATTTATTTAAAATAAAAGAAAATTTTAAGAAAATATAGAGAATTTTGCAAGTGCTCACTGCTTGAGTTCTTAAAGTTCATAGTTAGTTGGTTTAATTGTTTAGGAAGATAGGTAATTTATTTGGTGTTGTTAAGCAACGTTTTAATCATAAATTTTTCTTACTAATTTAGTTGTTTA
Source organism: Coffea arabica (assembly GCF_036785885.1). NCBI lineage: Eukaryota > Viridiplantae > Streptophyta > Magnoliopsida > Gentianales > Rubiaceae > Coffea > Coffea arabica. The sequence goes on along the minus strand of NC_092319.1, from coordinate 6,850,349 downwards.
TTGGAGCTAAATAATTCGGTCAGATTTTGTTCTTAAGTGGCCGAATTTCTAGTTGCTAGTTTTAGAAAAATAAGTGACTCCAAATCACATTAAGATTTCTAGACAATTTCAAAGCACATTAGGGTTTTGAATCCATGTAAGGCTATAAATAAGCCTAAACCCTTAAATGATTTTTAGGAATCAGATTTTACATCAAAATTGTGAGTTTTATTCACTTCTCTTGTCCAAGAGAGTCTTTCTTGAATACTTGAGAGTTTTCTTAAATTATTTAATTTAAACTTGTCAATCAAGTATACACCTTGGTTGTGGCGTTCTTCTACCAACAACATTGGTTCACTAAATCATTCAATTGTGAGTTGAGATTCAATTCAAGGTTCACAATCTTAGGGTTTAGAAGAGTCAAGTGTTATTCCGCACTCCAACTTGATTTCTTCGTCTAGACCCAGGGCTTGATGGGATATGAGTTCAAACCTTCAGGTGGGTTCGTATCAACTTTTAACTCAAAAACTTTAAACATACCACATATGCAAATACTAACATTGTGACAGCCCCACCTCCCCCTAAGGCGAACCAAAGGGTTCAGCGGACCGCCTGCCCAACTCTCGCCGGGACTCAGTCGTTCACTTCAGTTCTCAATCAAAACCAGAATAAAACCACAAGAATAAATATAGCAACAATCCAAAACCTAAAGCGAAACTTATATACATTTCTATCTCAAAAGGAAGTACAACCATCGAATATACAAAGGTTTTCAAATTCTGCATACATCCAGCCCGTGCTAAGCACTAGGGCGAGAACCATTTCAAAATCAGAGTTCTAGCCTAAGCTAGTTAATACAAAGCTCCCGTCCTGGCTCGCCTTCCCTTGTTAAGGAAAACAAAACTAAAGGAATGAGTTAAAAGTTCAGTGAGGTTCCGAACACATAATCAAACAAGCAATCCAATAAATTAAACATAAAGTATCAATAATTCAAGAAACATTTATAATGGAAAACAATAATAACACATACATTAAAAGGATACGGGCTCACAGGGAGCCATTCGTTCGTTCGTTCGTTCATTCTCCTGTCATTCCCCTTATTCCTCCAATCATTTGAAAATGTATTTTTGTAAGTAAAACCCTCGTTCGTTCGTTCGTTCGTTCATTTCATTCACCCCTTCCTGGACGTTGGCCAGGCTCCACCCGACAACAAGGTAATACTCAAGTATACCATACGTTCACCCTGGGTCACTATATCGTCCGACCGAGTCCGCTTCTGGCTCGAGTCGATTGGTAACGAAGGGCAGGGCCCAATTCAGTCAAAAGGCTTACATCATGTACAAGTAACATTTCAATCCTTGAAATCATTGAAAATTTTACATTCATTTAGGTCGAGTGCGATAAAGTACACACTCGCATAGAAAACTCGTTTCGGAAATCATTGAGAGCACTTAATACATTATCAAACAATAACACAAGTCATGAAGTCAAGAAAAATATAGCAAACAAGGAACACTCACCTATTTATGCAAAATAGGACCCAAAATATCCTTCCGGATATTACTCTCAGTCACCGATGAAACTTATGATTAAACGAGAAAGAATATTACAGTTTATCTAGCAAAACAAGTAAGTGAAATCGAAGAAACCCGACAAATGATGAGTAGAACGTATAAAATGACTTTAAAGTGAAACGAGGGCATTTGGACCTGTGGACGGAAATAACTAGGGTTTCATAAACCAAACGCAAAACCAAACTCAAAAGGGTTATAAAATTTCCAACGAAAAACACCTGAACCAAAGACAGGTCGGAATCCAACTAGATAGGCTAAGAAATATTATTTTCGAGATCGTTTATGTGGTTCAAAACCAACTCATATTCAAGTAGATGTTATAGACTAGATGTCTTGATGAAAATCATGTGAAAAGGAGGACAAACATACCTTAACTTCACACTTAAAATCTCACTTGAAAGTAGTTTTCTCGTAACCGAGAAAACTCTAATTCATACCTCTTTATTTTGGGAAGGAGTAAGTAAACATTTGGAATTTCAAATTGAAGAGGTATCATGTTTTAAAATAGTAAAACGGTCATGATATTCACCAAGCGGAAATATATGAGTTCAAATGGAAAATAGCTTCTCGAACACCCTTCGAGAGCACCAATGTAGTTTTCCATGAAATACGCCCAACTTGACACAAAACACCTTTCAAAACCACTTTAACCTACTCACGTTACAAGAAGATAAACGGACGGCATGTCCCCTTAATTTTCACTTTCACCCTACAATCAAACATCCATTCTCATAGTACTTAACCACAATCACACATATAGTTCATAAGCAATACAATACATTCAATTAGGCCACAATATCCTTCAATCAAAGCCAATTAGAAACTCAAAAGCCATCATTAGAAAACCCCCAAATTCAAAACCCTAGGACCGGAATTTATCCCCACAAGCGAAAATTTTCTGCAACCAACCGCAATTAACGTATACAGGTTCCATTTAACACCATTTTAATCCATCCATCCGAGACCAATCCATGACTATCATATAAAATCAGAAAAATGCTCAATAAATCAGAAATTGAACCAACTTGACTTAAAACCTTGAAATCATCCACAATAAAGAATATCTAACCCTTACAAGCCACTAATTAACCAATACTAGAACAAAAAGGGAATTTCTTAACAACTCACCTTATGAGCTCAAGAAAGGTAGAAACTTAGGGCTTCTCTCCCAAAAATAACTCCACCAAGACCTCTAGTCCACCTTAATAAACCTTTGTATGGAGCGGTTTGAAAATCCAACGGTGAAATCTCAAGATTTGAGTAGAAATTGGAGTTAGAAAAATAAAAACTTTCTTGGTTTCTCTCAAGGTAGCCGGCTGAGCTAAGGAAGAAATGAAGATATTTTGGGGTCAAAATAGTTTAAAAAAAGAAGGAAACAGGCGGTCAAAATTGGTGGCCGCCTGTGCCACGTCACAATCCGACCGGATTCCTGGCCGGATTCAAGGCAGAGGCAAAAATCAATTTTTTTTTCAAAAGGTTCCAACAATCTGGCCGGCAATCTGGCCAAGAACTGGCCGGATTTGAGGCAGAAACGAAATCAAATTTTGTCAAAACCCTTCAGCAATCCGGCCAAGAACTGGCCGGATTTGGCCCCTGTCACTTTTGGCAAAATTTTTTCTTTTTCTAAGCTCACACGCCGTGTTCGTCTGTACTTCCAATGAATATATATATATCTATAATCTCACACAAATACATTTAATATACACAATCACACGTTCATATATATGCAATGAAACCCTCCTTAGAAATGGATAGTGAGTGGTTTTCTTTTCAATTTAAAAAGGACAATGAGAATAACCAAAATGCTGAAACAAATGTGAAAATTTTTGGATTCTCACAAATACACACACAATGATTACGTGATTCAAATGAAAGAGATAACATAGAATGACCCAGGTATCAGAGTTGGTATATTAACTTGGTCTTTCCACTGCCTGATCAACTTGGTTCTTCAAGATAGGTTCTTGTTAGGTCGAGTTCATATTAGTTGATATAAGAGTTTCAGCTCTTGATTCAGGTTAATATCTTTTTTCTTTTCTTATTTTTCTATTTGTTTTTCTACCAAAACTCTATACGCCTTTTGATTTAAAAAAATAAAACATTTTTTTTATTCTTGTTTTCTTCATTTTATCGCTTGAGTCTAACCTACCCCCTTGATTAATCGAGGTTGGAACTTCTTGGTGTCATTACGTTCTTGAAAATAGGTTTTTTAAGGGTTTAACTCCCATTAAATTTCTTCCAAGTGAAGTCGTAATCTTGTGTTGAGTCGTTAAAAAAAGAATTTCAAGGGTTACTGTTCACGAGGGTACTGTAACGATTACTGTTCATCGCCACTGTAACATTACTATTCATCCGAGTTACTGTTCATCCGTATTAAAAAAAATTTTATATTATATTTTTGTGTTTGCTTTTTCATTTTTGGTATCCATCCATGGTTAAGTGCTAGAAGAGTCAGGGTTTCCAATTCCTAGTCTATTTAGGATTAGTAAATCTGTGACTTTCCTTTTCCCATTGTGCGCAACTTTCCTTTGCTGTTCAATTCCTAGCATCTTTAGGAGTCCATCAAAACTATTATTTCCAATCTTAACTGTGTGGAAAAAAGGAAATTTCTAGAAATTCTAGCTTCCAATTCCAACCATAAGAAAATCTGTCTGTGAGGACCCATAATTTTCTTAATGACTAGGTTTTATTTTCTTTTAATTGCACGTTTTTTCACATTTTATTTTCGAAAAATCCTTTAAACATAATTTTTATGAGTAAATATAGTTTTTAGATGATTTTTCTAGTATTGGTTAGGTTTTGAGAAATTAAGAGCGTATACCGGACGTGGGACCTGCTAGTGCGGAAAGTTCGGAAAAATTCGGCCAACTAGGTTAAGTTTTGGATACTGGGGTTTAAATTACCGGGTGTTATGAGATAAATAGAGGTTGCTATATGGATTGATGTGAGAGGAAACAAAGAGATATGCATGCATTTATTATGATGACAAGTGTCACTTGGAGGTTGGTTTTACTTTTTTGACTACTATTCACACTTTTACCCTTTTACTAAAATAACTCAAAATTCACCAAAATTGCAAGCTTGAAGCCGGCTCTCTCTAAGGGAAAAGAAGGGAAGAAAACTTTCCAAGTTCTTGCTTTCATCTTGTTCAAATCCAACAAATCAACCATTGTATCTTGTTTTTGTTCCATAGAAACCCTTCACTTAGTGCTTGTGAGGTGTTTAGTGGAGTTGTTTGGAAGGCTAAGGTGATTAGTTGCTCTCTCTCTTGTGTTGCTAAGGTGAGTTGTGAAGGAACCCCTCTCCTCCATCTAATGATGTTTAATTCATGAATTGTGGTAGCCTAAGAGGGAAATTTGTGGATTATATCTTGATTTTGGTTGCATTTGGTGAAGTTTTATAATTATTGATGATTTTTCTGATTTAATATGATTCATATGTTGTGGCTTGGTATGAAGAGGGGAAATGATCTAGAATGAAGCTAGGAGGTGTAAATGGTGGTTAATTACAAGAAATTTCTGCTTTGGAAAGAAATTTGGAAAGTTAGGGTTCATTAATTTACATTCTGCCTGGCACAGTACCTCATAGTTAGAGGCCGAATTGGCCTTAGGTTAAAACATGAAAGTTGTAGGGAATAATAGTTTAGAGATGCCTACAAAATTTCAGGTCAATCGGAGTAAGGTAGCTTGTGAAAAGACTGAATTACGCCTGCTGCCCTGTTTCTACCCGAATTTGATAATTGCGTCTGTGATTGGTTAATTTGAGTGGGAATGCTTCTGATTTGGTCGTTGATGTCTTCTGATGAATTGTATCCTTGTATCTTAGTTTTCGGATGGCTTTATAATCACCTGATTTGGACTTAGGTAGCCTGACTTATGATATTTGAACCAGAATGCGGTTTGTGAACCTGTTTTTGCGGTTCTGGTGTAGTATATTACATTTTTGACCTGGTTACACTCGAAACTGGATAGAGTAGCCTTCTAGAACTTTGTAGTCCTATCTCTTAGCTTCGAAGCGGTGCATCTTACACCTCCATCCGATAATCATAGTGCCAATGGTGCCAAAACCGCAAAATGATGTCAAAAACTGTTTTTTTTTTGTTTAGAACTTAACTTTCATTTCCGGTCATTTTCCTAGCTAAATCTTGTACTTGAATGACTATGAACCTATTGAATGGCTGTTGTGATAAATTTATATTGCGTACGACTTTGGGGTTGATTGAGGAAAATAATAAAGCCATGATGGCTGGAAAAGTAATCCAATTTAGGGAAAATACTGTCCAATTTCTAGGCCGTTTAACCTCTTAAGGTTTGAGTTGCCTTTTGAAAGAAATGAAGGGCTTTTGGGTCATTCAAACCCTAGGTCCTCTCGTTACTTTTGTTTCCAAAACATCATGTTTTGCACCCTTGCACTAGTAATTATTTGGCGAGGCATACGACTAGTAGTCGAGCCTCACTTGTGCATTCTATTTACTCGATTTTGGAAGTGGAACCTTCAATTGTTTTACTTTGGTTCTTTTAGGGTTTCTTGGTGATTAAAGCTCTATTTTGGGCAAAAACTTTTGAAGTATCTGTACTGAAACCGGTGAGTGTACCACTCCCCTTATTTGTTACTTAACTTGATTTCTGTACTTGCAATCTGTGATCTGAATGACTGTACTATCTGTTTATTCTGTTGGAGACGAGGGTGTACTTTATCACACTCGCTCTCTTATCTGTCCATATGACAATTTTGGTGCGAATCTGAATCTGTTATCTGTATCTGTATTCGTTCTGATGTCGTTTGGAGGCTGGTATCCAACGACCTTTCTGTGACCTCTGAGCTCAACACCTGTGGCTAGTGACTCAAGTCGGGTCGGCAAGGGCCTGGTCGATTAGATAACGAACCACAGTAGTCTGTTCTGGGAATCTTTGGGTATTGAGACTCTTGATTCCGGTATACTCGAATATTACCATCTCTATACTGTATGGAGTTCGGGCCCGGTAGGGTTATGTTTGGTGGACAGAAATTGGTATAAAGTGGGGTCTACAAATATGTTGGTTCTATTTACGTTGACAGAGAGTCAACGGGTTCGGATCAAGTACTGCAAACGAAAATTTAGCTCCTGAAAGCCACTCGTATCCTTTCCCTTTGAACCATGGTGTTTAAATGCTTTCCTCTATATCTGGTATATGTATCTGATTGATTCAACGTGAAAGGCCATGATTTTGCCCCTATATGTTTGGTATCTCATTGAGCATAAGTTCACCCCTTTCTGTTACCTTTGTTTTCCGTACAGGGAACCACTTTTGGGAACTGTGACTTTGAAGCATGAGTTGAGCTAGTTTAGATTTTGTATAGCTCCTCAATGGTTGGAAACCCTAATTGTACTTGTTCTTTTGAAAACGAAACCCTAATTGTATTTTGTGTAGTATGAATACCTCGAATTGCACTGTATCTGAATTTGTTCAAGACTCCAATATAAATATTTGTGGTTTCCGCTTGTTCGTTTTCTTTGGATCTTATCGCACGTACTATGTTGGATTTGTGTGAATCAACTCCGTAGTCCTGGCGAGAGTTGGGCAGGCGGTCCGCCGAACCCTTAGGTTCGCCTTAGGGTGAGGTGGGGCTGTCGCAGGTGGTATTAGAGTCACTTCGCGTGGTCTCTGCGCGAAGAGAGCTTTGTCCAAGTGGTGTTATGGTCCTGTTTTCGTGAATGCCTTAAAAGGTATAAGTGCTCGTTGAGCATAAGTTATAAACGGGGCATGTTATAAGTGTAAAAATCTTTACCATGGAACTTGAGGAAGATAGATATGTATGTCGGGTAGGAATCTATAATATGGATGATTTACTCTTGGGACCGGCCGGCTCGAGTTGTGAATTATCTTAGATGGGATTCTTGCGCCCGGATACGGAAGAGATGAGAGCCTAGGTTAGAAAGGACTTGGGCGAACTAGAAATGCGATTCTATGGAAGTTTGTGTGGTTTGTTCGGGGTGGTTAAGCGTGATCAACCTTGATTAAGATATAAATGGTGTTGTTCTCGTAGATTATGGACAGAGCCCTAGAGGGGGAAAAGCTTTTCATTAGTTATTTTTGTACTTGTGACCTAGTCTGTCTATAGTACTTTTGGATGACCCCGCTACCTTCATGGACCTCTTTTGGTTGTATCTAATTGACTGTTACTGTGTGACTGGTTCGATACAATGGTGTGTTTATATGCTTTTGATCTGTGTGTACCTCTTGTTATTTGCTTATGCTTATAATTATTTTAATATCATCTTTGCATCTCGAGCTTAGATTGACTTAGATCAATGAAGGGCACTCGTAGTGGACGAGGCCGTGAGAATGGAATTAGGCAACCCACGTCTAAAAGGGGCACTGTGGAAACCTTGTCTGGACCAAACCCTGAACCTAGGGTTGACCCCAACGTCCAAATAGCTGCTGCCATGCAGCAAATGACTGATTTGCTAGCCCAAGTGGTGCACCAACAGGGTCACAACCCTAACCCCAACCCTAGGAACCCTGGTAATCACGTGGAGAGCGAGGACCGGGCACTCGAGAGGTTCCAGAAGTTTGCCCCACCAAAGTTTATTGGGAAACCTGATCCAGATGTAGCTGAAAGGTAGCTAGAGAAAATGGTGGATATCTTTGCTGCCCTGCACTACACGGAGGAACGGCAGGTGACTTTTGCTGTTTTTCAGTTGGAAGGGGCGGCCCGTTCCTGGTGGAACGTAATACGACAAAAGTGGGACAGAGAGCAAACGCCCAGGACTTGGGTGAACTTTATACGGGAGTTCAACGCTAAATTCTTCCCTCCTCTAGTACAGGAACAAAAGAAGGATGAATTTATCCGATTTTGTCAAGGGACCCAGACGGTGGCCGAGTACGAGAGCCAATTCACCCGCCTATCCAAATTTGCGTCCGAACTCATCATGACCGAGCAACGAAGAATACGATGATTCGTCTAGGGTCTGAACGTGGAGATCCAAAAAGATCTAGCGGTAGCCCAAATTAATGCCTTCAGTGACGCAGTGGAGAAGGCGCAACGAGTAGAGAATGCTAGGCTGCAGGTGAAAAACTTTCAAGCCAAGAAAATGGGCTTTTCTGGGAGTAGCTCTGAGCCAGAAGGTACAAGTACGCCCCCTAAGATTAGAAAGGCAAACGGGGGAGTACGGCAACCAGGGGTGTCGCGTGATGTCTCTCAGGGGGGACCGGTTTCTGCTACTCGTGGTCCCTGTGGATATTGCGAAGGGCCAAATCATATGGAGGCAAATTGTTGGAAGAAAGAGGGAAAATGTCTGCGCTGCGGAAGTGCCGATCATCGGATTGCAGAATGCCCAGTTCGATTGTGAAAAGGAAAAGGGACCCCGCAACCCATTAAGACTAACCCTGGACAGTCAGAAAAGGAAGGGATTGGATCCAAGGTACCGGCTCAGGTGTACTCTATAGAACGCCATCAAGGTCCTGATTCGTCTGAGGACGTATAAGGTATGATCCGTTGGGTACCTTAGATTTGGATAGATTCCGTTGATAAGAAAATTTTGAGAACGAAATTTCTTTAAGGGGGAGAGAGTGTGAGAACCCGTAATTTTCTTAATGACTAGGATTTATTTTCTTTTAATTGCTCGTTTTTCCACATTTTCTTTTCGGAAAATCTTTTAAACATAATTTTTATGAGTAAATATAGTTTTTAGATGATTTTTCTAGTATTGGTTAGGTTTTGAGAAATTAAGAGCGTATACCGGATGTGGGACACGCTAGTGCAGAAAGTTCGGAAAAACTCGGTCAACTAGGTTAAGTTTTAGATACTGGGGTTTAAATTATCGGGTGTTATGAGATAATTAGAGGATGCTATATGGATTGATGTGAGAGGAAACAAAGAGATATGCATGCATTTATTATGATGACAAGTGTCACTTGGAGGTTGGTTTTACTTTTTTGACTACTATTCACACTTTTACCCTTTTACTAAAATAACTCAAAATTGACTCAAAATTCACCAAAATTGCAAGCTTGAAGCCGGCTCTCTCTAAGGGAAAAGAAGGGAAGAAAACCTTCCAAGTTCTTGCTTTCATCTTGTTCAAATCCAACAAATCAACCATTGTATCTTGTTTTTGTTCCATAGAAACCCTTCACTTAGTGCTTGTGAGGTGTTTAGTGGAGTTGTTTGGAAGGCTAAGGTGATTAGTTGCTCTCTCTCTTGTGTTGCTAAGATGAGTTATGAAAGAACCCCTCTCCTCCATCTAATGATGTTTAATTCATGAATTGTGGTAGCCTAAGAGGGAAATTTGTGGATTATATCTTGATTTTGGTTGCATTTGGTGAAGTTTTATAATTATTGATGATTTTGCTGATTTAATATGATTCATATGTTGTGGCTTGGTATGAAGAGGGGAAATGATCGAGAATGAAGTTAGGAGGTGTAAATGGTGGTTAATTACAAGAAATTTCTGCTTTGGAAAGAAAATTGGAAAGTTAGGGTTCATTAATTTACATTCTGTCTGGCACAGTACCTCATAGTTACAGGCCGAATTAGCCTTAGGTTAAAACATGAAAGTTGTAGGGAATGATATTTTAGAGGTGCCTGCAAACTTTCAGGTCAATCGGAGCAACGTAGCTTGTGAAAATGCTGAATTACCCCTGCTGCCCTGTTTCTACCCGAATTTGATAATTGCGTCTGTGATTGGTTAATTTGAGTGGGAATGCTTCTGATTTGGTCATTGATGTCTTCTGATAAATTGTATCCCTATATTGTAGCTTTCGGATGGCTTTGGAATCACCTGATTTGGACTTAGGTAGCCTGACTTATGATGTTTGAACCAGAATGCAGTTTGTGAACCTGTTTTTGCGGTTCTGGTGTAGTATATTGCATTTTGACCTGGTTACACTCGAAACTGGATAGAGTAGCCTTCTGTAACTTTGTAACCCTATCTCTTAGCTTCGAAACGGTGTATCTTACACCTCCATCCGATAATCATAGTGCCAATGGTGCCAAAACCACAAAATGATGTCAAAAACTGTTTTTTTTTTGTTTAGAACTTAACTTTCATTTTCGGTCATTTTCCTAGCTAAATCTTGTACTTGAATGACTATGAGCCTATTGAACGGCTGTTGTGATAAATTTATATTGCGTATGACTTTGGGGTTAATTGAGGAAAATAATGAAGCCATGATGGCTGGAAAAGTAATCCAATTTAGGGGAAATGCTGTCCAATTTCTAGGCCGTTTAGCCTCTTTAGGTTTGAGTTGCCTTTTGAAAGAAATGAAGGGCTTTTGGGTCATTCAAACCCTAGGTCCTCTCGTTATTTTTGTTTCCAAAAACATCATGTTTTGCACCCTTGCATTAGTAATTATTTGGCGAGGCATACGACTAGTAGTCGAGCCTCACTTGTGCATTCTGTTTACTCGATTTTGGAAGTGGAACCTTCAATTGTTTTACTTTGGTTCTTTTAGGGTTTCTTGGTGATTAAAGCTCTATTTTGGGCAAAAACTTTTGAAGTATCTGTACTGAAACCGGTGAGTGTACCACTCCCCTTATTTGTTACTTAACTTGATTTCTGTACTTGCAATCTGTGATCTAAATGACTGTACTATCTATTTATTCTATTGGAGACGAGGGTATACTTTATCACACTCGCTCTCTTGTCTGTCCATATGCCAATTTTGGTACGAATCTGAATCTGTTATCTGTATTCGTTCTGACGTCGTTTGGAGGCTGGTATCCAACGACCTTTCTGTGACCTCTGAGCTCAACACCTGTGGCTAGTGACTCAAGTCGGGTCGGCAAGGGTCTGGTCGATTAGATAACGAACCACAGTAGTCTGTTCTGGGAATCTTTGGGTATTGAGACTCTTGATTGAGTATTATCATCTCTATACTGTATGGAGTTCGGGCCCGGTAGGGGTATGTTTGGTGGACAGAAATTGGTGTAAAGTGGGGTCTACAAATATGTTGGTTCTATTTACGTTGACGGAGAGTCAACGGGTTCGGATCAAGTACTGAAAACGGAAATCTGGCTCCTGAGAGCCACCCGTATCCTTTCCCTTTGAACCACGGTGTTTAAATGCTTTCCTCTATATCTGGTATATGTATCTGATTGATTCAACGTGAAAGGCCATGATTTTACCCCTATATGTTTGGTACCTCATTGAGCGTAAGCTCACCCCTTTCTGTTACCTTTGTTTTCTTTACAGGGAACCACTTTTGGGAACTGTGACTTTGAAGCATGAGTTGAGCTAGTTTAGATTTTGTATAGCTCCTCAATGGTTGGAAACCCTAATTGTACTTGTTCTTTTGAAAACGAAGCCCTAATTGTATTTTGTGTAGTATGAATGCCTCGGATTGCACTGTATCTGAATTTGTTCAAGACTCCAATGTAAATATTTGTGGTTTCCGCTTGTTCGTTTTCTTTGGATCTTATCGCACGTACTATGTTGGGTTTGTGTGAATCGACTCCGTAGTCCTGGCGAGAGTTGGGCAGGCGGTCCGCCGAACCCTTAGGTTCGCCTTAGGGTGAGGTGGGGCTGTCACACTGTCCAACCGCAAGTTTCCTAGGTCAAGTTTCCTAATCGGGTAGAGTGAATTTCTACACTCTTTTAAATTTCAACATTCATGTCTTGAGTCTTAATCTTTAATTCCAAATCTGTCCAACAATAATTTGAGTACTTTGAGTCCAATTTCTTGTTTATTTCCATTACCAATTCCATCCCCTTTCACCACACGAAAAGTCCTCCATTATTGTTACACATGTGTGTTTCTTTTGGCCAAATCTCAATTCGAAAGCAAATCGCTTTCAAGAGGAGAGGAATGATACGAGCAGCAGGAATAGCACTAGTTCGTACCAAGATACTTGAGAGCCTTTACAACCCAATCCATGATGTTTAAGACTCCATTGGAATAAATGAAGTTGTGGAGGCGATGGAGCGCCAGTTATGTGATTTTCGGGTTTTTTATTTCTTTTATTTCGCTTGATTTTTTCTTGTTTAGTTGGTTAGTTAGTCATTATTATGGATAAATATGGCTAACTATGTGAGCTAGTTGAGCCATTTAAAAGTAGTTAGGGAAATAAATGATTAAATCCTTGTCCAAATTGGATTAGTCTTAGTAGTTTAGATTTTAGTTATAAATAAGTCTCTTCTACTCCCATTCTAAGACAACTTTTGAGAGATGAATTAATAAAAGTGAGTTATCTCCTTTTATAGAGTTTCTTGTTGGAACTTGAGTTTCTTCTTGAACTGTATCAATAATTTAGTTTGGATACTTGTGGTATTCAAGGCAAGATGATCATATCATCTTGTTCTTTCAACCAAATAACCAATCCACTAGATTTCTAGAGACGGGTTCTCTTTAGATCAACCAAGGTAGTTATTGTTTTATAACCTAATCAAGATAGATTCTTCCGCTGCTTGATAAAAATGGTTCTTCAAGACTAATTCTTGTTGGGTCAAGTTCCAAGTGAAGACAGGTTTTTCTTGATTTTATCGTTTGAATCTAACCTACCCCTTTGATTGATCGAGATTGAAATTTCTTGGTGTGATTACATTCTTGAAAACAGGTTTTTCAAGGATTTAACTCTCATTAAATTTCTTTCAAGTGAAGTTGCAATCTAGTATTGAGTCGTCAAAAAAAAATTTGTACTGTTCACTGTCACTATTTATCAGACTGTTCACTATCAACGTTCACGTACTGTTCATGTACTGTTCATCCATGGTGACTGTTCTTTTAAATTAAAAAAAAAAGTTTTCTGTTTGGGTCTTAGGATTTTGTTTCCTTTTACTAGTTGTTTGGTTGCTATTCGTTTTCAATTTTTCTTGTTATTTCCCGAAATTCAGTTTGTGTCGTATTCTTATTCTTTAATCATTGTCTTGTTGTCTCGAGTCTTGAGTTGTTGTTAAAATTTTAGTTTTTAATTCCATATCTGTCCAACAATAATTTGAGTATCTTTGAGTCCAATTTTTAGTTTATTTCCATTACCAATTCCATCCCCCTTCACCACACGAAAAGTCCTTCATTATTGCTACACTTGTGTGTTTCTTTTGGTCAAATTTTGATTTAAGAATAAATCGTTTTCAAGAGGAGAGGAATGATACGAGCAGTAGGACCATCACTAGATCATGCCAAGATGCTTGAGAGCCTTTTCAATCCAATCCATGATATTCTCAAAACTCCATTGGAATACATGAAGTCATGGAGGCGATATGCCGTCAGCTATGTGATTTTCGGTTTTTTAATTTCTTTTTTTTCTTGATTTTTTCTTGTTGAGTTAGTTAATTAGTCATTATTATGAATAAACATGACCAGTTATATGAGCTATTTGAGCGATTTAAAAGTAGTTAGGGAAATAGGTGACTAAATCCTTGTCCAAATTAGATTAGTCTTAGTAGTTTAGATTTTAGATATAAATAGGCCGTTTCTATTCCATTATAAGACAACTTTTGAGAGATGAATTAATAAAAGTGAGTTGTTCTCCTTTTAAGGAGTTCATTGATGGAACTTCAGTTTCTTCTTGAACTGTACCAAGTATTTGTGACGACCCCACCTCCCCCTAAGGCGAGCCAAAGGGTTCGGCGGACTGCCTGCCTAACTCTCGCCGGACTCACTACAATCCTTAAATAAAAAAAAAAATAGATCGATACTAATGACTACATCTAAATATGCCAAAATAATAACACGACACGACTATAATATTTCATTGCACAAGTATATCCAAGGATACAAATCTCAAGTCAACTACATCGAATTCCAAATCTTAAAATTTCCCAAAGACCAGTTACAAAATACCAAACTATACAAAAGACTAGCCTTCACTAGTATCTTCCAATTGTTTCCTTCATGTCACTCTCCTGTTAAGGAATAACAAATGGAATGGGGTAACCTAACGCTCAGTGAGGCCCAGAAAAGCAAACAAACAAATAAGTACAACTAGCATTAAAGTTTATACAAGAAGACAATCATAATATTCATATAACTCATAAAGGAAAACAAAACAGAATCAATAAGGATACGGGAGCTCTCAGGAGCTAATTTCCACTTACTTTACCAAGGCTCGATCCAATACCTCCACGTGATGACACTCCGTCAACTGGGTAGGTATTAATTCCGTGGAAACTCCACTTACTTCCCCCATCCATCATCTCACCCTCTCGGATCCGTAACCAAACACGCACTGTGTGGCGATACTACTTAAGTAAGCCAAGCAAGACTTTAAAAGATCAAGATATAATGTTTCCCATGGTTCACCAAGTTTCTCGATCAAGCCCTTGCCGGCTCGAGTCACACGGTTGGCCAATGGGTTGGGATGCTCCCCAGAAGTATAAGTAGTCGATGAGACATCGCTCCAATCGATTTAGAATTGTTTATAATTCTGAGTCGACATGAGAGGTACTTCCCACCCGAATTGGTGTGGTACATGCTATCACTTAGAGAACTGGGTCGATGAGACATCGCTCCAATCGACTTAAATTTGTTTATGGTTCTGAGTCGCCATGAGAGGTACCTTCAGAGGTACCTTCCATCCAAATTGGTGTGGTACATGCTATTGTTTAGAGAACTGGGTCGATGAGACATCGCTCCAATCGACTTAAAATTGTTCATGGTTCTGAGTCGACAAGAGAGATACCTCCCACCCGAATTGGTATGGTACATGCTTTCGCTTAAAGAACTTATTATAGTACTGACACAGTATGAGAGGCACCTCCCACCCGAACAAGATATGGTATATGCATCCATTCAGAGCTCACTAGTTAAACATATTCATGTATAATTACCAAACATATGCATTCATGTAACAAGTATCACATAATTAAAAGAGGAAGAGGACGAAGGCGATAAAATATACTCTCGCCTTGACAAGTTTACATATCATATATAACACTTGTACAATTAACTTTTCAATCACATAAGCATTTAACATGCACTTGACACTCACCAAGCCAAAAAAAGTGAGTAAGTGAGCAAATAAGCCTTTAGGCGTCCGCCCCAAAATTCTCTCGAAGATTCTCTTGAACGCCTGAAGAAATAACGATTAACTATCATTCACAACCATGCATCAACCAAGAAAGAATGTACACTCGTTTAGAACTAAGACAATGTCCTACAAGAGAACTTTATTCTCTAAAAATTGATATTTAAAAGTGAGGATCTAAAGTTACAAGAGAGACTTGCATCCTCCATGAAATCGAGTTTAAAATGGTCTATCGATATCAAACGAAAGTGACAAGTTCTCAAAACTCATTTCCTAAGAAATCGGAAAATTTTAGCTTTACGTGATAAATTTGAAAAAATCAGATCTTGAGTTTAGCAGTCCAAAAATGAAAAACTTTATACCGTCGGAATCTAGGTTCGGAGTACTAAAAGTTCTTCCGAGAACTTTTAAAGTTATTGTTCCAAGAAGACAGGTTTGAACCAGTCTTGTTTTTCAGCAATCTTTGAAAATTTGGCAAAATTCACAGGAAGTGAATCAACCTCTGAAATATGTAACATAAAAAAAGTTCCAAACCAATTTTCAAACACAACAAGCGGGACTAAATTCGGAGTTTTGAGCATCAAGATATAACAGCTTAAAGTCAGTTAATTTTCACTACTTGAACAGTGAATTTCCAGATTTGAAGAGCCATCTTTGGGGCATTATTTGGGTATCGAAATGGTATTGAACTCACACCAAATTTGGTACACTTAAAATTTCATATGTGGACTACCTCTCTATTAAATTTTATGCAAAAATTCACGTGGGAAGGCAGTTAACGAAATGACCAAATTTGTGAAATTTTCAAGACTAATCTGCCAACCCACTCTAACTTTCTTTTCAAAGGTTTTGTCCAATGAAATCAACCCCAATCCACTCCATATTTTAAGCCAAGGATCCAGAAACATTTAATGAGCAATTGATGGGTAATTGATGCCAAAATTTTTGGAATATAACCTCCCAAAACAGGTTTGACCATTCGGTCAGCAAGAAAGGATAAAGCTTCCAGTTTCCAGCTTTGCCGCATTTTCAAAATCAAGCCATATCTAACTCTATACAAACTCTAATTGAGAATGGTTAGTGGCGTTGGAAACTAGGTTCCAAAGGCTACAATTTATTAGAAGACATCATTTTGAAAAATCTTTTCACAAATAGGACAAAATCAAGCCACAAGGTGCAGCTTCCAGTTTCATTCGTATGAACAGTCAAAACAGAACAGCCAAATTTGCCAACTCACTGTTGTTCACTCAAAATGAACCAGCAAGAGATTTTTATACCATTGGAAAGCTATGAATGTCTAGTTTTGAATTCCACAAACGAAACTCAATTTTGACTTTTTTATAGAGAGTTACATTCGAACAAAGAACACTGTCCGAGAACCCCTGCTATACGTTTTTCCAGATTTGAATCTTGCCAAAACTCAAGTTTTATGCAATCAAATGAAATGATTTTTGGTAGGTATTTTGTACACACAATATACAACATATATTAATCAATTTCACAATCAACCAAGCATCAAAATTTTGAAATAAAAACTGAACAACATGGACAAAATTTTCGGCCAGCACCCTCTCCAAAATTTTCCAACTTTCTCTCCATTTTCTAACTGTAATCCTCTCATTCATCACACAAACAATATTAACCAAGCAATATATCCTCAAGGAAGCTACCTACAAGCCTCCTCAAGACTGCTAGCCTAGAGATTAAAGCAAGGTAATTGGTTTCTTCAAGTCCCCTAACCTATTTTGTTGCTTAGGGTTGTAAACCTATGAAAACTAACCACTAATCTTTGAATAAATGGAAGGATTAAAGGAGATGAAGGTTACCTCCAAAACCCTAGATGAAATCAGATTTTTCACCCAAAAACTCTCCAAGAAAGTCCACAAGATGCTTCTTGCTCCAAAATAAAATTAATCTCCAAAGTGTTTGGAAGTTGGATGATGAATTGCAAGTGAAATGGAACCAAAAGAGTTGAGTTTTCTTCCTCCCATTTTCCTTCTTGCTTTCAGCCAACCAAAGAGGAGAGAGAGAGAGGGTTTGTTGTGTGTGAAGCTTGTCTTGGAAGATTGGAGGGAAAATGTAGCAAAAAGGCTTGCTAAAATCAACTTTGAATAGTTGTTGAAATAATGTTTCGTACTACCACTTTTCTCTATTGTTTGTTGCACTAGTGCACTAATCCTCCAATGTAATTCCTTTAACACTGTAATTACTCACTCTTATGAGTCAGGAATTAATTTCTCAAATCTCCACTTAGTTGTACTGGCACGATTATCGAGAAATAATGGACGCGCGCAGTAAAAGCTTAATTTGAACTCACTCATCTCTAATACCTCAATTAACTTTTCTTAGTCTATTATTGATCATCCTTAATTCTCCAAAATTATTGCACTCTCGGATCGAATATTGTCTCGAAAAATGTGTACTTGTTATTCATTACTAAACGAGCCTCCGAAAAATTAAATTTGCCAACGGGACATTTTAATAATATAAGCGAGACATTGTTCCATGTAAATGGATTTAAAATGGTTGAAATAAATTATTCAAAGCAAACGGGTGAATAAATAATTAAATAGGTCAGTAAAATAATATAAAGTAAGAAAATAAAATCCGGGTTCTCACAGTATTTAGTTTGGATAGTTGTGGTGTTCAAGATAAGATGATCATTTCATCTTGTTCTTTCAAATCAATAACCAATTCACCAAATTTCTAGAGACGGGTTCTCTTTAGGTCTAACAAGGCAGTTGTTGTTCCATAACCTGATCAAGATAGATCCTTCCGCTGCCTGATCAACTTAGTTCTTCAAGACAGGTTCTTGTTGGATCGAGTTCATATCACCTTGGTTCCTTTGTTTGAAAAATAGCTCAATTATTATCACAATACAAAAATTGGATCTCTAACGGATGGAACCATTCTAAACTTAATGATGAATTTCTTAATCCAAATGGCATCTTTAGCTGCCTCAACTGCTGCAATGTATTCGGTTTCAATTGTAGAATCTGCTATGATTTCTTACTTGGAACTTTTTCAAGTCACTACACTATCATTTAAAGTAAATACATATCCAGATTGAGATCTGCTATCATTTTTATCAGATTGAAAGCTAGCATCAGTGTATCCCTCCACTTGCAAATAGTCTTCATCATATACCAAGATTATATCTTTAGTTCTTCTCAAGTACTTTAAGATATTCTTGACGACTATCCAATGTCCATAATCGAAATTTGTTTGGTATTTGCTTGTAACACTTAAAGCATAGGAGACATCAGACCTAGTATATATCATACATACATGATATAACGTATTGCCGAAGTATAGGATATTCTATTCATGCATGACTTTTCATCTTCTATTTTAGGGCATGTGAGGACCCAAAAATTTTCACATTTTCTCAGCATTATTTTATTTCTTTGATTATATTTTATACACTCCTTGGAAATATTGAATTTTCTATGCATTTTTACAAGTAAGTACAGTTTTAAAATCATCTTCATAGTATGAGTTAGTGTACGTTGAGTTTGAAGTGTATTATGGACGTGGGACCTGCTAGTGCAGTAAATGCGATATATTTTTGACAACTTGTTGGAGTTTGGTTAAGTGATATTATTTTACAAGGTGCTAAGAGATAATTAGAAGTTACCTATATGGATTAGTATTAGAGAAACAAAGAGATAAGCTTAACCAAGCAAGGTGCCAAGTGTCACAAACCCATTGGATGTTGGATTTGACCAAGACCTTTTTAACTTTCCTAAAATCAATTTTGACTCAATTTTCTCTCATTTTTCTTGTGTCTTGGCCGAACCTCTTGAGGAGGAAAACAAGAGAGAGCTCTTCAATTTCTAGCTTCCAAATTTTCTCAAATCTTGAGTTTCAACCAACCAAATCACAAACCACACCATACAAGTGATCATTAGGGAAGGTTAAAGGTGTTGGTGGAGTTGTTTTGAAGGAGGAAAGATTAAGCTCCTACCTTTCTTGTGGTTTTAAGCTATTTTGCCAAGAATATCCTCTTTACTTCAATTCATTGCTTATTAGTGGTTTTTAGTTGTTTTAGATGTTGTTTTGTGAAAGATTAGCACTTGAATGCATGAATTTCAGTTTAGGGTTTCATTTTTACCCTGTTCTGCCTGGACCTGTTAGGCCATGATGGAGGCCGAATCAGCTCTTGCCCAAAACATGAAAGTTGTAGGAAATGATGTTTTATAGTTTCCTGTAAAATTTCAACCCAATCGAAGCAACATACCCTGTAAAAAGACCAAAATACCCCTGTTGCCCTATTTCTGTCTGAAACTGATAATCAGCTTATGTAAGTGGTTAGTTGGACCAGGAATATTATCTAATTGGTTGTTGATGTCTCTTAAGAATTATAACCTTGTATCTTAGCTTTCAAATGGCTTTGGAATTAACTTAATTGGAGTTATGTGTGCTGAGATATGAGTGAATGAATCAGGACTGCTAGTTGAATTTCATAGTGAGCTTCGAACTGAAAAATCTGGAGTTGTTTTGGTAAATTTGACCTAGTTAGGGTGAGAACTGGACTAAGTAGTCTTCATCAAAGTTATAGCTCTTTGTCTTAACTTCAAAACAGTATAAATTACACCGCAATCCGACAAGCGTAGCCTTGGTTGTGTCCATTACGCAAAACCACGTCAAATCTGTCCTTTTGCTAAACTTCATTTCCGCACATGTCGTTAGTTTGATTTTGTACTTATATGACTTTGAGCCTATGGAATGGCTATTGAAATGAGATGATATTGTGTGTGACTTTGGGATTGATTGAGAAAAATAATGAAGCCATAAATTGCTGGAAAAATAGATAAATACAAAGGGCGTGTTGCCCAAATTTTCGCTCGAGCGCTAAGTTTCTACTTAAACTTGTATATTTTCGTTTGGCAAATACTATGACCGTTTTTTCATTTTAAAACATGATCTTTCTTCAATTGGAAACTCCAAATGTTTACTTACTCTTACTCAAATAAAAAGGAGTGGTTTAGGATTTTCTTGGGTATTTTGTCCTCCCTTTTACATGAATTTCATTAAGACATTTAGTCTATAATATCTACTTGAATATGAGATGATTTTGAACCATATAAACGATCCCGAAAACAGTATTTCTTAGCCTATCTAGCTGGATTCCGACTTGCCTTTGGTTCAAGTGTTTCCATTGAAAAATTTTATAACCCTTTTGAGTTGGGTTTTACGTTTGGACTATGAAACCCTAGTTATTTTTGTCCACGAGTCCAAATGTCCTCGTTTCACTTTAAAGTCTTTTTATACGTTCCACTCATCATTTGTCGAGTTTCTTTGATTTCACCTAATTGTTTGCGCTAGATGAGCTGTAATATTTTTTCTCGTTTAATCTTAGGTTTTCTCGGTGACTGAGGATAATATCCGGAAGGATATTTTGCACGTTGTTTTGTGTACATAGGTGAGTGTTCCTTGTTTGTTATAATGAAATGAACAAACAAACGAACGAGGGGTTTTACTTACAAAATTTCATTTTCAAATGATTGGAGGAATAAGGGGAACGACAGGAGAACGAACGAACGAACGAACGAATAAATGGCTCCCTGTGAGCCCATATCCTTTTAATGAAGGTTATTATTGCTTTATATTGTCATGTTTCTTGCATTACTTGTTATTTATGGTTAATACATTAGCTTTATTGTTTGATTATGTGTTCGGAACCTCACTGAACTTTTAGCTCACCCCTTTAGTTTGTTTTCCTTAACAGGGGGAGGCGAGCAAGGACGAGAGCTCGGTTTAGACTAGCCTAGACTAGTTTCTGATTTTGTAATGGTTCTCGCCCTAGTGCTTGGCATGGGTTGGATGTGTGGTGACGTGAGAACCTTTGTATATTAGATGTTTGTACTCTCTTTTGAGATAGTAATGTACATAAGTTTTGCGTTAAGTTTTGGATTGTCGTTATATTTATTCCTGTGATTTATTTCGATTTTAATTGAGGACTGAAGTGAACGACTGAGTCCCGGCGAGAGTTGAGCAGGCGGTCCGCCGAACCCTCTGGTTCACCTTAGGGGGAGGTGGGGCTGTCACATGTGGTATCAGAGCCTGCTTCGCGTGGTCTCTGCACGGAGTGAGCCTGGACTGAGTGGTGAATAGGTATGAAGGATTAAGTACTTGTTCGAGCATAAGCTATGAATTGCGAATGTTATAGACCTTAAATCTTTTTCGTGGTATCTGAAGATCATAGATAGGTACATCGGGTAGGAATTTCGATTGTAGATAGTTTACTCTTGGGATTGGCCAGCTCGAGATATGAATTGTCTTATTTCGGATTCTTATGTCCGAGTACACCAAAGTTGAGGTGGCGTTAAGTACTTGAAAATTGCATTTTAGGAACATGAACAGGTTTTGTCTGGCTAGAATGAGCACAAGAGGTCAATGGATATCTAGTTTGGATAGTAAGTGACGTGAGAGACCGGACGGGGTTATTCAACTGAAACTAGAACGATATCGCCTTTTCTTTTGATTTGTCCTTAGATTATTATTACATGACGTTAGTTGGTGTATTTGTGCATATGATTATCTGTCTAATTTGATATGTCTTTCTGTATTTGATCATCTGTCTTCTTGATATATGGTGTGTTATGTGCGTATATATTTATTTGTGTATTTGGTATGCTGGAATTTGTTACTTTAGTCAATTTACTGTGTTTATTCACTAAATTACCTTTTTGGGGGGAAAAAGAAAAGAAAAGAGAGAGGGAAAACATATATATGGACGGGAGACGTAGTCGTGGACGTGGACGTGGCCGTGGGAATAAACGGGGACCAAATGGCGACGGCAATTCAACAAATGACAAACATTTTAGCAAGGTTGGTGGACCAACAAGGTCAAATACCTGTGAATCAACCTCCGAACCCTGAAATAGGAGAAGATCGGGCTCTTGAGAGGTTTCAGAAGTTTGCTCCTCCGAAATTCCTTGGAGGGTCTGATCCGGATGTAGCCGAACAGTGGCTGGAGGCCATGATCATCATCTTTGCAGCTTTGAACTATACCGAACAAAGGCAAGTGAACTTTGCGGTATTTCAATTTGAAGGACCGGCCCGAGCATGGTGGAACGTGATTAAGGCAAAGTGGGAAAGAAAACAAACTGTATGGACATGGGCTAACTTTCTAAGGGAATTTAATGAAAAGTATCTCCCACCTTTAGTCCAAGAAAGGAGGGAGGATGAGTTTATTGGACTATGCCAGGGAACCCAAAGTGTGGCCGAATATGAAATGAAATTCACCAAACTATCCAAGTTTGCTTCCGAATTAGTGGCCACGGAACCGAGAAGGGTAAGACGATTTATACAGGGATTGAATCTAGAAATTCAAGAAGCACTAGCGACGGTTCAAGTGAATACGTTTACGGAGGCCCTTGAGAAAGCCCAACGAATCGAAAATGCAAAAGCACAGATAAAAGCCTCCCAAAATCGAAAAAGGGGTACACCTGATAGTGTGACTGAGGAACCAAATGAATCGATAGTCCCTTCCAAAGTGTAGAAAGTGAACTTTTGTCCCACCCACCATGGACAATAGGGGCGTTGGATAAACGATCTACAAAAGGAAGTCAAGTAGGCCATAGGGAGATTTTTCAAAAAAGCCAACAAGTGGCTTCTTCCTTGACTTGTGGCTACTGTGGAAAGGCCAATCACACTGAGAGTGATTGTTGGAGGAAAGGGCGGAAGTGTTTGATTTGCGGGAGTGGTGACCACCAGGTTAGCAACTGTCCGAGGAAACATTCACGTGAAAGTAGTACCCAACAACTGGAGGGCACTAAATCAAAACAAATGAATGAAAGAGGGAACCTAACAAAAGTACCGGCAAGGGTATATGCTTTAGACAACCAACAAACTCCTGAGCCATCTGAAGGTAAAAATTTCGAGGACGAAATTTCTTAAGGGGGAGAGAGTGTGAAGACCCAAAAATTTTCACATTTTCTTAGCATTATTTTATTTCTTTGATTATATTTCATACTTTCCTTGAAAATATTGAATTTTCTATGCATTCTTACAAGTAAGTACAGTTTTAAAATCATCTTCCTAGTATGAGTTAGTGTACGTTGAGTTTGAAGTGTATTATGGACGTGGGACCCGCTAGTGCGGTAAATACGATATATTTTTGACAACTTGTTCGAGTTTGGTTAAGTGATATTATTTTATAAGATGTTAAGAGATAATTAGAAGTTATCCATATGGATTAGTATTAGAGAGACAAGGAGATAAGTTTAACCAAGTAAGGTGCCAAGTGTCACAAACCCATTGGATGTTGGATTTGACCAAGACTTTCTTAATTTTCCTAAAATCAATTTTGACTCAATTTTCTCTCATTTTTCTTGTGTCTTGGCCGAACCTCTTGAGGAGAAAAACAAGAGAGAGTTCTTCAATTTCTAGCTTCTAAATTTGCTCAAATCTTGAGTTTCAACCAACCAAATCACAAACCACACCATACAAGTGATCATTAGGGAAGGTTAAAGGTGTTGGTGGAGTTGTTTTGGAGGAGGAAAAATTAAGCTCCTACCTTTCTTGTGGTTTTAAGGTATTATGTCAAGAACATCCTTTTTACTTCAATTAATTGCTTATCAATGGTTTTTAGTTGTTTTAGATGTTGTTTTGTGGAAGATTAGCACTTGTATGCATGAATTCCAGTTTAGGGTTTCATTTTTACCCTGTTCTGCCTGGACCTATTAGGCCATGATGGAGGCTGAATCAGCTCTTGTCCAAAACATGAAAGTTGTAGTAAATGATGTTTTATAGTTTCTTGTAAAATTTTGGCTCAATCAGAGCAGCATAGACTATGAAAAGATCAAAATACCCCTGCTGCCCTGTTTCTGTCCGAAACTGATAATCAGCTTTTGTAAGTGGTTAGTTGGACCAGGAATATTATAAAATTGGTTATTGATGTCTTCTTAAGAATTATAGCCTTGTATCTTAGCTTAAAAATGGCTTTAGAATTACCTGAATTGGAGTTGCGTGTGCTAAGATATGAGTGAATGAATCAGGACTGCTAGTTGAATTTCACAGTGAGCTTCGAACTGGAAAAACTGGAGTTATTTTGGTAAATTTGACCTAGTTAGGGTGAGAACTGGACTAAGTAGTCTTCATCAAAGTTATAGATCTTTGTCTTAGCTTCAAAACGGTATAAATTGCACCTCAATTCGACAATCATAGCCTTGGTTGTGTCCATTACGCAAAACCACGTCAAATCTATCATTTTGCTAAACTTCATTTCCGCACATGTCGTTAGCTTGATTTTGTACTTACATGACTTTGAGCCTATGGAATGGCTATTGAAATGAGATGATATTGTGTGACTTTGGGATTGATTGAGAAAAATAATGAAGCCATAAATGGCTGGAAAAATAGGTAAATACAAAGGGCGTGCTGCCCAAATTTTCGCTCGATGGCTAAGTTTCTACTTGAACTTGTATATTTTCGTTTGGCAAATACTATAACCGTTTTTCCATCTTAAAACATGATCCTTCTTCAATTGGAAACTCCAAATGTTTACTTACTCTTACCCAAATAAAAAGGAGTGGTTTAGGGTTTTCTTAGGTATTATGTCCTTCCTTTTACATGAATTTCATTAAGACATTTAGTCTATAATATCTACTTGAATACGAGATGATTTTGGACCATATAAACGATCCCGAAAACAGTATTTCTTAGCCTATCTAGCTGGATTCCGACTTGCCTTTGGTTCAAGTATTTCCATTGGAAAATTTTATAACTCTTTTGAGTTGGGTTTTACGTTTGGACTATGAAACCCTAGTTATTTTTGTCCACGGGTCAAAATGTCCTCGTTTCACTTTAAAGTCTTTTTATACGTTCCACTCATCATTTGTCGAGTTTCTTTGATTTCACCTAATTGTTTGCGCTAGATGAGCTGCAATATTCTTTCTCGTTTAATCTTAGGTTTTCTCGGTGACTGAGGATAATATCCGGAAGGATATTTTGCACGTTGTTTTGTATACATAGGTGAGTGTTCCTTGTTTGTTATATTCTCCTTGACTTCATGACTTGTTGTTGTTGTTTGATAATGTGTTAAGCACTTTCAAAGATTTCCAAAACGAATATTCTAGGCGAGCGTGTACTTTATCGCGCTCGACCTAAATGAAACGTGAAATTTTAAATGATTTAATGATTAATACATTAGTTGTGCATGATGTAAGTCTTTTGGCTGAACTGGGCCCTGCCCTTCGTTACCGATCGATTCGAGCCAGAAACGGACTCGGTCAGGCGATATGGTGACCCTGGGTGTGAACGTTGGTATACTCGAGTATTACCTTGTAGGTTGGTGGAGCCTGACCAATGTCCAGGAGGGAGTGAATGAAATGAACAAACGAACGAATGAGGGGTTTTACTTACAAAATTTCATTTTCAAATGATTGGAGAAATAAGGGGAACGACAGGAGAACAAACGAACGAATAAATGGCTCCCTGTGAGCCCGTATCCTTTTAATGAAGGTTATTATTGCTTTATATTATCATGTTTCTTGCATTACTTGTTATTTATGGTTAATACATTAGCTTTATTGTTTGATTATGTGTTCGGAACCTCACTGAGCTTTTAGCTCACCCCTTTAGTTTGTTTTCCTTAACAGAGGAAGGCGAGCAAGGACGAGAGCTCGGTTTAGACTAGCATAGACTAGTTTCTAATTTTGTAATGGTTCTCGCCTTAATGCTTGGCACGGGTTGGATGTGTGGTGACCTGAGAACCTTTGTATATTCGATGTTTGTACCCCCCCCCCTTTTGAGATAGTAATGTACATAAGTTTTGCGTTAAGTTTTGGATTGTCATTATATTTATTCCTGTGATTTATTTCGATTTTAATTGAGAACTGAAGTGAACGACTGAGTCCCGCCGAGAGTTGGGCAGGCAGTCCGCCGAACCCTCTGATTCATCTTAAGGGGAGGTGGGGCTGTCACAGGGCACATATCCTTAAAAAGATAGATGCCATGAGACATTGGCAATAATCCTTTCTTAGAATTTTCTATGCTAAATCCCTTTAATATCTTATCTATGTATGTGAACTATGAAAGAGCTAGCAGTCTTTTTAATCTTTCTCTGTACATCCTTATTCCTAGAATGAAAACTGCATATCCAAAATCCTTCATCGAGAAATTTTTGGACAACCATACCTTTACTATCTGGAGCATAGGCATGTCATTTTTTATGATTAATATCTGATCCACATATAATACAAGGAAATATATTGAACTCCAACTAACCTTCTTGTATCCACAAGGCTCATCTTGATTTTGCAAGAAATCAAACTCTTTAATTATTTTAGCAAAATGAATGTTCCAACTCCTAAAAACTTGTTTAAGATCATAAATAGATCTTTGCAAGTTGCAGGGGTGTACGATTGAGGATGTTTGCCATGTTAGTTCATGTTCCTTTACCCGGAGAATTTATTTTCTAACCGTAATTGCAGTAGAATGGGCAGCTTCAAAGCTTTTTGCTTTTGAGCTGTACAAGGTTGTAAAGTACACACTTATGTCAAACATGTATGCTACAAATGGAGCCTAGTCTGACGCCACTGTTAATTAGAGACTGGTTTATATCTACTAGCAAAATCATATATATTTTTAGGATCACTAAAGAAAGCTCTTTCATAGCGGCTCCAGTATAGCATACTAGTCTTAAGGTTCAAAAGTATTTTAGTTTACTAAGGCCCCATTTGTCAAAGAGAGTTTTGCCAAGTTTATCTTCTACAAATTTTTTAACTATTTTAGTTACGGTAATCTCAAAAAAACTTTTCAAAATTTTAAACTACACATTTCAAAATATCTAAAACACACAAAACAAATTTTTTCCCTTCCTTCTTTCTTCTTCCACCTCAACTCATCACCACCTCTGCCGCTGGAGAAGACCAGCCGGCGTCGATGCCGGTGCCAGCCACCTTTTTTTTTCTTTTTCTTTCTTTTCTCCCTCTCCTCCTTTCCTCCCCTCCTCTCTCTTCCTCCCGCCTTTAAACAAGTTATTGAATATTGAATTAGAAGGAGGCGGTGGCGGAGGCGGAGGTTGTGGTGCAGTGCCGGAAAGGGAATATACATGTTTATTTTTGCTACTTTTCTCGAAAAGATTTTGAAAGACCTGAGAAGAAGGAAGTGGTGGTGGCCGCGTTGGTGTTGGGACGGATGAATGTACAAAAGGCGGAGAGCTCTCACTGGAACTCTTAGAATTGTTTCTTCTTTTTTTTTTCATTTTTTCTTTCCTTTAGTCTGATTGTATAAAGAAGCGAGGGTTGTTGTTATTTCCTTGGCCGTTCCACTCTTTCTCCGCTGGAGCTTTTGCTCTGGAATTTGCTCAAACTCCAGTGGTGGTGGTGTTGAGGGGGAGAGAGGAAAGAAAAGAAAAAAGAAAGGAAGAAAGAGAAAAAGAAAGAAAGAAAAAGAAAAGAACAAAAAAAAATTTCATCTTAAAAATTTTTTCTACAACTTTTACTACAAATTTTTCCTCCCGCCTTTAAACAAGTTATTGAATATTGAATTAGAAGGAGGCGGTGGCGGAGGCGGAGGTTGTGGTGCAGTGCCGGAAAGGGAATATACATGTTTATTTTTGCTACTTTTCTCGAAAAGATTTTGAAAGACCTGAGAAGAAGGAAGTGGTGGTGGCCGCGTTGGTGTTGGGACGGATGAATGTACAAAAGGCGGAGAGCTCTCACTGGAACTCTTAGAATTGTTTCTTCTTTTTTTTTTCATTTTTTCTTTCCTTTAGTCTGATTGTATAAAGAAGCGAGGGTTGTTGTTATTTCCTTGGCCGTTCCACTCTTTCTCCGCTGGAGCTTTTGCTCTGGAATTTGCTCAAACTCCAGTGGTGGTGGTGTTGAGGGGGAGAGAGGAAAGAAAAGAAAAAAGAAAGGAAGAAAGAGAAAAAGAAAGAAAGAAAAAGAAAAGAACAAAAAAAAATTTCATCTTAAAAATTTTTTCTACAACTTTTACTACAACTTTTACAGTAAACGATGGTAAAATTTTAAACAAACATTCAAAAAACTCATTTGCCAGTTATATTATGCAGTTGGAAGAGTTAGTAGTGAAAACAAAATCAGTTATACTTTTACGTCATGTTGTATTGTTTACTGGATATGCATTTGATTGCCTAGTCTTTTGCATGAATTAATAGATTATGCATTATTTTTGTCCGTTACAATGCCATCTGCTACTTTGCTGATTGCGATATAGAATGATTGGTTGACCTGAGAAGAATTTTTTTAACTTTAATAACATCTCTCATGATAGCAATTGCTATACAGCATCTTGCTTGAGTTACATGATAGCAATTGTATAAGGAATGCAGACAGTGGTGGAGCTAGGAATTGCAATTAGGGGGGCGAGTCTCTGTTATTTGGATAAAGTTCAAATAACTTTCAAACATTATGATTTGGGTCCTTATGAGGGGGTAAAGTGAAATTTTTTATCAATATTTTGGGGGGTCAAAACAATATAAGAAAAATTTTTTTTACTTAGAAATTTTTTTATAACAATTGGAGGGGGGGCAAAGTGAAATTTTTTTATCAATATTTGGGGGGGCAAAACAATATAAAAAAAAATTTTTACTTAGAAATTTTTTTTTTACAATTGGAGGGGGGGCGGTTGCCCCCCCTGGCCCCCCCTTCCCTCCGGCCCTGAATGCAGAGGCAGACCACCTTACTGCCTATTTCAAAGAGCAACTAAACCAAGCTATTTTGTAGATTGAATTGGAATTTGAAAAGTGATTGTCCACTGAAAAGAACTGTTGGAATGCCTTGAATCAGACCTTCGACCTACGGCGATTCGCTAAGCTGCTCGGAGGTCTCACTGCCCGGTCAGCGAGTCGGGGGTCCAGGAGGTGACGCGCCCCGGCTGGGGGGCCCGGGGGGCAACGAAGCTTACGGAATATATTAGATACCGTATCCGTTTTAGTTTGGGTCTCGGTTTTGGACCTATTTTTGGGTCCAGTCCATTTGGTTATTTGGTTGTATATATATACGCCTTATATTCATTATGTATAAAAAACTTCTGATTCGTTCCGGACCCTAATAAAAAAAATCCGATTTCCCCCAAAAATTATTCTAGTGTTCTTGCCTGTTCTTGTTTGTTCTCCTGTTTGTTGCATCTGTTATAACAAGAACTTGCAGCAAATGACTAACCGTGGGGCTAGAGGCTAGGGACATAGCATTACTTGTCATTAACTATATGTATTTCTATTCTCTTAGAAATCTTACATATATAAAGCGAGAATCGCTTATGAACAGTGCGCAATAGACCGGTTATACCGTGATTGTTGTGACTTTGAGGGCTGTTTTGGTCTTTTAGCATTCAGTGGCAATGGTTCAGCTGGAATTTCACAATTTTGGCAGTCAACAATTGCTGGTGGTTAGTGGGCGGTGGGCGGTCTTAGCTTTCTTCTTTGTTTTGCTAGCAATTGCTGCTGGTTAGTGCCTTAGTGGGCGGTGTCTTGGCGCTAGATGGGAGTGGTTTTGCTGGAAATTCACCGCTCTCCACGTGTTGTTCTTCAACAGCAACAAGTTTAGCGGTGAATTGGGTAAGATGCAAGAATCACCGCTCGAAAGCTTTGCAGTTTCCATTACAGTCTTTTCTTAGCCTGCTCTACCGGTCCTTTTTTCACCTCGTCATCTTCCAATTTGATTGCCTCCTCCACTGCGTCTTCATCCATAATTGACTTTTAAGTGTTCTAGAAAGAGTGGGGAAATTCATGGTGGCCGATTAAGTCTAGGAAGGAGCAAGTGACTTGGTAGGTGTTATTTGCAGGAGCTGGTTAATTTTTGCTGTTTTTGACAGTGGTGCGGTTTAATCTGGGGATGTGTTGAAATGTTGAAGTGGATTTTAGGATTTTTCATCAGTATTTAGGTGTTCTGCAGGTGTTCTATGTGAGCCTTACTTTGTTTTGTTGGTTTGCATGAATGGCTGATGTGTAACTAAGAAAGCTCGGCAGCGGATATATGAGGGCGAGCTGCTAATTGTGTTGGGTAAGGTGAGTTGTAGTCTTTTTTCGCATTTGTTTTTGTGTTTTATGATGCCAACAAGTAGCTTGCTAAGACACGACCTGGAGGACATACGGCAATTCCATGGCAAAACACTGATAAACTCTGCTTCCCACTCTTCCTCTTCCTCCTCTCTACTGTTTTCTATCTAAAATCCCCTAGCAAATGCAAAACCGGATCTTCGATTCTCCTATGACTGGCAGAGTTTGAAGTACCAATCTCATCAGTTTTGTTTTCCATATACCCACCTTATATCCATCTCCTCCACCAAGGGCAATTTGGTTTTGCTGATTCAATCCCTTTTTATTTTTCATATACCTGTCTTATATCCATTTCACTCCACCAAGGCCAATTTGATTTTGCTGATTCAATCCCTTTCTCTGCATCCTATGAGACTTAATGCCCATCAATCTCTGTTTTGGGACTCTCTCTTAATCTCCGGTACTTTGAACTGATCTTATGCTAGATATGAGGTATAATTGGTCTTGTATTATTCTGCTATTGTTGATTGTCATGCATGTGTGTTCTTCAATCATGTTGAGGTTTATATGAATTAGAATCTGGCAGGTATTTTGCATGCTGTACTTCGGATTCTTTCCTTTCAATTCTTATGGAGCCTAAGCATTGGATTAAGTTTTGTTTTTCTCACGGATATTTCTGAACTGGGATTGGTTTTGGTGGTAAATTTGCATTACTACTCGTTACTACTCATTGGTTGCAAATTGGATGTTTGATGTTCGTATACAAGCCATGCTTTCTCTTTTTTTAGTTGCTTTACTTTTGTATCATAGTTATGCTTTTGGCTTCTGTATCATTGATCTAAGCTTAGCAATGTTTCTGATGTAAGATAAGTCAAAGATATCCATTGTACTAAGCCATGTCTCAAGCATTTGAAGCTTCCCCAATAGATGGTTTTAGGTAATAATTGAATCTTTTTGCTAAATTGTGTCTATTGGGATGATAGGTTTGTTTAAGCTTCCCCAAATTATCTGTTTCATTTAGTTTAAGTTTATATTGCTCCTAAGGATCTTGAGAGTGGCTTGTTATCTCTATGTGATTAGATTGTGTCTTGTTTTATTTAGATTGATTCTATTGCGTGTTATACCTTTGGGATATTTCCAATTGATTGAATGTCTCTATGGTGATTATCAGCTGACGTAGCAACCCAACTCAGGTAAATTAGA
This sequence comes from Coffea arabica, assembly GCF_036785885.1. Taxonomy (NCBI): domain Eukaryota; kingdom Viridiplantae; phylum Streptophyta; class Magnoliopsida; order Gentianales; family Rubiaceae; genus Coffea; species Coffea arabica. Next base: position 6,818,675 of record NC_092319.1, on the reverse strand, counting down.
AACCAAATACTGCAAAGGCATGCAAACAGGCATGCAAACAACACCTGGCTAACACCAGTACAACCCACCACCACGGCCTAACCTTTCCCTGCTGGCTTTTCCTGTGGGTTGAATAATTCTTTCTGCCCTCCAATTTTTCAAACTCATTCTAATAAAATATCAGGTCCTAGCTACTTGACGCATAGCGTCAGGGCAGAATACCTAGTGGGACTAAAAGACCAAAATGTTAATGCTAGATTATTTAAATTTGTATTTATTTGTTCTAGCTGGTAAGATCATAATTAACGATTACATAGTAAGTATTGATTTGGTGACGTGGACAAGCATTTTGTACACGTTTTTTGGATTTTGCTTCATTTTCTAGATGTAATCTTGGTAGTGAATAATTTCAATGTTTTGATAATTAACATGATATAATAGTTATATAAATCTATAAAAGTTAGTATAGACTACATGATAGGATATAAAGATTTTTGTTTTTAATAATCAAAAAGTTGTGCAAATTATCTCCTTTTTTTTCCCACAAAGTGATTGTGTTAACATTTTATTATTATTATTGAAAGGAACATATCTTTTCAATTTTAAATTTAAGTAATTCCAATTCTCCATGAATTCTTCTCCCAATCAAACAAAGAATTTGGAATTCGAAATGAATTCCTGCTCAATTCTATGTATTTGCCAAACCAAGGAATTGCAGTATGTTACAATTTCAATTCAATTCCAATTCTGTAGAATCGAACGCAGCCTTAGTATTTATGTGAGAAGTTCAGTTTATGGTCATTAAAACTGACCAGCAAATTTCAATGGCATGCAAACATTTCCCATAGGTATAAGTTTCTGATAATTTCATTGAGTTCTCCCAAGGTTTTAAAAATTACACTTGCCTCCCTTACACACCTGAAATGACAATAATAGCCTTAACATTTAATAAGACTCACTTGTTTGGTATCCATATACAAAGAATGGGATTTATAATTATTTTTTCTTTTCGTTTTCTCTTCTTATTCCTCATTTTTCTATATTTTTCCTAGTGAAACTGTGGAACTATAAACACCAACATTAACTGTTAAACTAGTGACTTTTTTTGAGAATTTTTTATGCGATCTAATTTTTATTTGTCAATCCTTTTCTTCTTCTTTTTTTTTTTTTTGTATTATAAGCAATACTAACTAAAAAAAAGGTCTAAAACTGCTATTGAAAAGCATTATGATAGTTTCACGAATCCAAAAAGCCACCAACTCTAAAAGCATTATGATGACACTTTGTTCTAATTTAGAAAGAATAAATTTGGTATTGAAATATATTTTATCATATTAGTAAAACTATTGTCATTATTGCTTATCAAACAATAAACTATTGTTTATTTTGGACAGAAAAAAAAGTTGCTTAGTAACTTGCTATTAATTTCATATATCTTACCAAATAAACAACAAATTATTTACAACTGTCATTGTGAACAAAATAAAACAAAAATCCTGTGAAACAAAAATTATTGCTAGTATGTAAATAACAATGGCAGCTTCAGCTTTCCCAAGTACTCATGCATCAATAGGGGAAAGCGCCAATCAGCAAGGCTAGCGTTCCATTCGTGGAAAACTTGCTTCGAGCCTGTGACGCATTGACAAAGATTAAGAAAGGAAACAAGGGAAAAGTTCCAAAGGGAAGGGAAAAAAAAACTTTGCATTGGTGATTTAGCACAAGAAAGAAACTTTGTAACGTACATAAGATAATTAAAGATAATTAAATTACCGTATTAGATGTTAGAAATGTTACAATCAAATATTAATATAAAAACTGAGTCATTGTCTAGAATTTATTTGCACATGATTGAGATTTTTGGTGGTCCTAATTCATTGTTCTAATTCTGGTATATAGTATCTTCTAACATAAAATTAACCATAATTTATCTAAATTTTGAAAAAATATTAAAATAATACAATCCTTCTTTCAAAACTTAGAAAAAAGAATCCAAATGAAATTTGCAGCAGATCTTCTATCTCACTCCCTGTTCCCCACTCTGTCTGACTATTTATTATATTGTTATTTTTCTTCCATAAATGTCATATTTCAATTCTTTTTTTTTACTATTAAATAACTACAAACATAGGAAAAAATAAATACAATAGTCTCAAAAAAAGAAAAATAAAAAATTCATAAAAATAATTTTTTTGTGTAATTTGATTTTTAAAATTTATTAAATTTTATGTATTGCTCAATTAATAGTAATTGTATCTTTACGGAAAAAAAAGAATTATAATATGATGTTTATAAAAAAAATAGTAATATAATAAAAAGTATAATAGTTAGGAGAACAAGGAGTGGAACAAAAGATCCATTACAACAGAAATTGCAGAATATAATTAAGTTTGAGTGGAGTGCATCAGTGGTCATGAGACCATTTCAAGCTTTCTTTAATATATTTAAAGAAAATATGAAAAGTGTTTAATATGTTGTATTGAATACTTTTGTAAATTGAAGAAATTATAAAACGAATTAAACAGGATGAAAAGGGACAAGTAGAAAAAGAAGTAGAAGTTCAACATATTCCCTCAACTTCTCTGCCTTCTTTATTTTTAGAAAAATAAAAATAGATGGGAAAACACCTTTTTGTGATGTACTGTATGCACAGGAATAAGGTACAAATTACAATAACAAACAAGGAAAATAAAAAAGATACGACTTACTTTAGGTCTTGATATTAAGATGGTGGGATGTATATTGCATAGTTATGCACTTGTAGAATGATGTTGGTATAAGAATTTTAACACCCAGAAAACTAATTAAACATGAATGTTCTAATTAACAATAGAAAAGGTAAATTTCACAACCTAGATAAATTCACCTTCAACTATATTTCGAGCTTGAGTCTGAGTTGCGTCTATTCTTATTTCTATTTTACATGTTATAATATAGTAAGTGCAAGTCTTTGTATACAAAATACCAGATAAAATGCGGGGTTATTATTACTTTATCTCCTTAACGTTTAGTGCTACTATCAATCTTTCCCTTAACGTTATCTTTTAGTCACTTTACCCCAAAAACTAACGGTCAAACTTAACGGAGTTGTTAATTAAAGTGAAAAGACATGTTTAACCCTTAAAATGATTATCACTTTACCCCCATAAACAATAGTTTCATTATCAATTTACCCCTTAAAGTTATTTTTTAGGCAGTTTATCTTACCATTAAACCAACTTAGCAAGTTAAAAAACTTTAGAAGCAAATACCCTCCTCTTTGCATAATAAAAATAATAAAAAATTTAGAGTGACTCTTCTCCTTTTTAGTATCAAGAAAAAAAAGTCAAAGAATTCATTTCTTTCTTTTTGGCAATCTTATTAATATTGAAAAAAATAGAAAGATGGAGAGGGGGAGGGGAGAGGGAGAGAGAGAAAGAGAGAGAGAGAGAGCTCAATTCTTTTTTTTTTTAAATTACAAATAAGAAAGAATTGAATACTTTTATTTTTTAAAATTATTTCACTTTTCTGTTTACTACCAAATTCCAATCCTAATCTTGACAACCTTAAAGTAATACGATAATGTTATACTTTTCTTTATTTTCTTTCTTTGCAAAATCTAATTTTTCATCTCCTTATTTCCCATCTCTTTTTCTTTTTCGAGTATTAATAAGTGTGAAAAAAAATTTGAGAAAACCCTTTTATTTTTATGCTTTTTGATCTCTTAAAGTGAAAAAAAGGAAGAATAATCATTCCAATTTTTTTATTTTTAATTATATATAAAAAGGGTAAATATATTTAAAATTTTTTGACCATACTAGTTAGATTAACGATGAAGTAAAATGTCTAAAAAATAATATTAGGAACTAAAGTGATTGTATCACTATAATCTAAACGAATAAAGTGATAATAACAATGTAGTAATGCAATAAAATAATAGGGTATTTTTGTCCAAAATTTCTTAATATGTTGAGTTGAATTACTTATGGGTTAAAGTGACTAAAAGATAACATTATGGGGTAAACTGATAGTAGTGATATAATTTAAGGGGATAAATGATAATAACCCATATATGGGCTGATACGTATAACCGTTCCGATTAAAATAGGAAACGCCAATACTTAGCTAATTGGAACTTCAATGTCCTATTTAGGAGGTCTTCGTTTTCTTGCAATAGTTATCATCCTAAAATCCTTGGCATCTCCAAACATTCAATAAAGAAAGAAGTAAATTCATAGAACAATTAAAAATGAATTTTATGGTTCAAGAAAGAAATTCATAGAACAATCTTTACTGGGTGTCTAGAATTTCAAGAGGATATACTAACTATTGCAAAGAAACAAATCAAATCAATTCAATGGGTGTCTAGAATTTGCAAATAAATTCAATGGATGTCTAGAATTGCCGGTGAAATTCACGTGATTGTTGGACCCATATTCGCCGGAAAAACTTCCACTCTTCTCAGGAGGATTAAGACGGAGAGCAGCAATGGAAAGTAAGGTTCCCATTTTTTTCTTTCTCTTTTTAATTTCATAGTTGTTTTATTAATCACCATATCTTGATTGCCATTGATTGTGTTCTTAATAATCTTGCACTTTTTAGTTAGTTTGTTGGATTTTTAGTGGAAACTGAATGCTCTGACATATAAAAACTTGATAAATTTCTGTATTAATACAGCAAAAATATGTATTTTAATTTCTTTTTTCTGCATAACTTGTACTAATATATGTGGTTTCTGTGCTGAGGATGAATACAAGTTTAAATTGGTTCAGTTATACGTGCCTGGGCAAGAGCCATATTGATAATTCGCTGTATTAATACACTAAAACCTTTTTTTTATGTGGGTTCTGCATAAGGGATTGTATATAATTGTTTCTATAGCTGAAGTAAATGGTATCAATGTAGGCCATGAGAGTCAAATAGTGAGTGTTTTTATGTATCATAAATGACTAAAGTTTAAAGTCTTGTCTTTTGTAAAAAAAAAAAAAAAAAAAAAAACTTGAGCATATTATGTGATTGCAATTACTGGTATTAATACAACTAGAATGGATAATTTTTCCACATGATGTTCCTCTTCTCTGAAGAAGAACAGGGGAAATAGAGTTATTCTAGCTGTCAAATTAAATCATTGTTGATGACATTCCCAGTTTTCAAGCTGATGCGAGAGAGATTACCCTTCACTTGGATAAGACTTTGAAGGATCTCTGTTTATCAGGAAGAGTAGTGGAAGCTGTTGGGATGTTATGCCATGCACGGGTTCAAGTAGAATCGGAAACTCATTCTCTTCTCTTGCAAGACTTTATGGGAAAAAAAATCCATTTGCAAATGGTAATCACTGGATGTGTTCCCAATGAATATCTAAATGTTAAATTGTTGATTTTACATGCAAAAGCCGGAGATTTTAATCTAGCCCGTATTCTTTTTGATAAGTTACAAATGAAAAGCTCGGTCTCATGGAGTTCGATGATTGCAAGCTATGTGCAGAAAGGGTTGGAAGAGGTGGGCTTGAGCATGTCCCATAAGATGAGAAAAAATGGTTTGATACCAGACCACTATACTTTTGCATCAGTCTTTAGGGCTTGTACTTCTTTAGCAATGCTAGAACAGGGCAGGCAAGCCCATGCTCTGTGGATCAAGTGCAAAATTAGTGGAAATCTTGTAGTTAATAGTGCCCTCATGGATATCTATTTCAAGTGCAGTAGTCTCTCTGAAGGGCGTCTTGTATGTGAGAAGTTTTTAGATAGAAATTTTGTTACCTGGTCGGCTTTAACATCTGGATATGGACACCATGGAAGAGTGGTACAGGTTATAGAATCCTTTCACAGGATGTTTGATGAAGGCTTTAATATCTGGATATGGACATCATGTTAAATATTATGTAGGTTTGGTGAACAAAGGTGGGAGTACTTCACAGAGATTATGGAATTCAGCCAAAGGGAAAATATTATGCATCTATGGTTGATCTGTTAGGGCCTGCTGGCAGGTTAACCAATGCTTTGATTTGTTCAGCCAGTTGTATGGGGTGTTTTACTTGGAGCTTGTAAAATTCATGGAAATATGGACTTGGTAAAGTATGTTGTCTTGTCAAATGCTTCTGCTTCTATTTCATTGTGGGATAATGTGGCCGAGATTAGTAGTGTGATGAATGAATCTGGTGTCAAGAAGGAGCCTGATCATAGCATGATTGAAATTCAAAGGGAGGCTCACTTTTTATTTATGAAGCATAATACTCATGAGTAAACTGGGGAGTTATATCAATTGATTGAAGATCTGACTTGTGTTCTAAAAGATATGGGATATCATACTGATATAAGTAATCAGATTAAAGATTGAGGAACACAATCGCCTATGTGGCAGCTAATGCTATGTGTCGAATGCTGCTTTTGAGGAGGGGAGAACTTCTGAAAGCTTTAAACTCTTAGCCTGTACTTCATCCTCAGTGTCATATGCATTGGATTGAATTGTTACACACGATGGAGAAAAATTGCCGTGCTGGCCATTGGCGAATCTTTCATCATTCAGACAAAAGCTTGGTACTGAGGCATATGAGAATGTATGCTTTGCTGAAATTGACCTTGTACTTGAGAAACAGAGCTGCGTCTTGGTCTGGTCTCAACTGCCTGAACATGCATATGATATTTGGTTTGCCATATACAACTTTGCAAGAATGCTAAATGACGACATTTTGCTTGTCAACCAAGGTGGATTCAACATATTTTAAAAGGAGCATATAACTTGAAATAATTTTCATCGGACTGTTATATGACAGTTCTATTTTGTAGTACACCACCATTTTTAGTAATTACTTTGATCATGATTACAGCTAGAAGCTATTACTTGGTAAATTCATGAAATTTCTCTTTTGCTTAATACAACTCAACGGAAACTCATGGTTGACCTTTCTGATCTCCTATGCTGTTTTTCATGGGAGTTACTGCATTGAAAATCATAAAAGAGTTCATCATATAATTGTCATGTTGCTGAATATGATAATCTTCCTGTGGGTAATTTTTGGTCAAATTTCTATCAGTATTCTACAATTTTCCCATTGGTACCCCCATTTCTATAAGTCAATTTCATTTTTAGTATTTATTTGTTGTCTAGCAAATTGTTTGCTTTGTGGATAGCATCTGGTTTGTGTTCCTTTCAAATCAAATGTCATCAATCAAGAACCCTTTTTTTTCTTTCTGGTTCGGATCCACCGGACAGGGGTGATTATGGTTGCCTCTGCCTATACTGGGTTTTGCCTTTGCAACAGGCCTTCTCTCAATATAACTTAGTAGAATACAGCCAACGGTAATGCTTGGAAAGCGGCTTCGTACTGACGCAGTGAGGTATCAATCGTCCAAAATGCATTACTTCTTGAGTTAAAATTGGGAGTTATAAGGCAAATAAGGGGTTAAACTCCATAACGACCACTGGTGGATCTCTGTGATATTGGTGGCTTCCCAACCAGCGTTTCACAGCAAGACTCTAAAATATGACAGTGCATGTAGTTATCGGTAGGCTTCTAAATCAAATTCTGATTGATCATTGCTCATAATCTTGTCCTTCTTTAGGTCATGATCTTATGAGTGAGAAACTCTCGCAGGAAGAGTCTGTTTTTGCTGTCATAGAATATTTAATGGCAAAATAATGAGTTGTGTCATATTTTAGAAATAAATGTTCCTGATCTGCATTTTCTTCTCTAATAATGTCTATTCATGATCCGGTACCAAGGATGAATTTGTTTCCTTGTTTGAATTGTATTGCAGATTGAAATGGCTTCTTTGTTTGAACACCATCTGAAATTTTAGGAAGCAGGTGCTGTCCGCCAGCACCAGAGCTTTGTACTGTTGTAATTCTCAGCAGGCAGAATAGGTCCATCCTGTAACACTTGTAATGATTGATTCCTTGCTACATTGGGTTTCACGGAGTACTTGTTGGGATTTTTATAAACCTTATAAACGGTTTCTTCTACACTCTTATGCACTACTTTGGTTTCTAATTTGATGTTTGTGGCGATTTTTGTCAATTTGTAAATGAACTACTTGGTGAAACCAGTGCCATTTTCTTGTCAAGCCTGGTAACTTTAGTAGCAATCTAGTAGCATTGAGCAAGGTTTTGTTGTTTCTTTGAGAATTCTTTCATATTTCAATTTTCTGGAAGCTGAACACGAAGTACCAATTTTGCTTCTTCAAAGATGAATTTTGGATCAGGTAATGTCTATTTGAGAGATAGTAGTGACTTCCATTATGAAAGTCATTCGGCTAGGGCTGCCCAATTTCACAGTTAAAATGTGAGTTTTATGGATTAAATTAAATGATTTAATAGCCTTTATAGAAAGAATCAAAAGATAACTAACTACTGGAGTTGAATATAAATGCAATGAAATTTGATGTGTCAAAGTCTATTTTATCTCCAATCAACTTGAAGATAGCTAATTACATGTCTGAATTTTTCAATTATTTTTTAAAAATGGTTTCTATCAGGAAGGGGTATGATTAGGAAGCAGGGATGGGGAAGGCATATTTTCAACTTAGTATTAAACATATATAATAGTGAATAAACAAAGGATGATATTCAATTATGGAATATGGATAGTTTGTTAAACTGGTTCATATATGTGAAGTATGTAAATAATTGATTTATTATGATATGTCTTACAAGCTTTCAAGTTCAAAATTCTGTTGGTGGTAACTTTTGGCTTGTGAATGAAATTGTCAAGATTTATTATGATATTTTGTTCTACTCACCTTATCCTCTCCCCGCTTCTTAAATTCTATTCCTTCGCTTCTTAAAATTTTTTTAAAAAAAGCTAATTAGAAGAAAGTATTATTAACAAATAAAGAAATTGTCATTACTACTGCTAGAACTACCACTGCTGCTACTACTATAAAAGTATCATGAGTTTTGGTGCCTTTAAGTGTACATGCACTTTTGTAGTATGAGTTTTTGTTATTCTAATTATCTATGTAAACATTTTTTAGGAAAGGAAACAAGATAAACAATAATGTGTCAATTTGTTTACTTTTAACCATTAGAATATGGATTAACTTTTTATACACTCATAATGTAGTGATTTTTTTTATTATTAATAGTTTTGGATGTATGCTACATGTGTATTATTGAATTTCAAATTTGAATTCATGTTATTTTTAGAATAATACCATAAAATAGGTGCGCTAATAATAGATTGTCAATAATACACTATATAGACAAGCACAATGTACAAACTTTCTTTTTTATTAAATCTACACAAACTTACATACAATAAGACGATAATAATTTGAAGAAATAAAGACTGGTTTTGTAACCACTTGAAATTCAATTTGGCAATTTGTAAGGCTACATACGCTTTCAACAAACGATTTTGAACAAAGTAAGTGGATGTGCCTCTTCAACCATATTTACAATTATTTGAAATTTTACATGAACCCAAGTGAAAAGTTGACATAGAGGTTGATCCCTCGAAGTCTTCTGCTGTAGCTTCACTTTGAGCCATCAATGAGCAATTTTCTGGAAAACAAAGGGCAAAAGCAAAAAAATAAATAAAAAATAAAAGGATAAAAGGACAAGAGAAAAATGGAATTCCAAACTCAAGAGTTTACAGTTAGATATTGTTTGAAATTTAGTGTTGTATTTACTAGTTAATGACTTGCATCTTCTCAATAAAAAAAAAAAAACCATTCTAAACTATTAATGAATAATTCATAGTTTCATTATACATAAGGCTTTGTTAACATGTGATTCTTATTAAGCACATGTCTTATTCTACAGAGCAGGCCTTAGTTTGTTGTAATTCTATAAGTCGTAATTATTTGACTTCAAAGATGATAGGCACATAAAAAAAAAAATGTATGAGTAACCATACCTGAGTAGATTAATACTAATAATCGGATATGTGAACTTGAGGAATGTGTGATATTTGTTTCCAGTCATCTCCTGTTTTGTCAGAGTAACGATTCCTCAACTTGTCGCAACTCTGAATATCCAAAATTTTGAGAGATGATATCTTTCTGAGGATGCGATGTGGCAGAGCCTCAAGCTTTGCACAATACTTAAATTTTAGCTCCTCCAGGCTTGGCATGACAGAGACCGCAACTTTTTCATCATCTTCACTTGAGTCTTCCCAACGTGTCCAATTGTAACAGTTCTCAAAATGTAATTTTCTCAAATTCGGAAATGCCACTGCTTCAGCTGAGAATGATGACACGGAGTTTGACAATGTATCAAGAGCATCAAGACTATTCTCATGTAGTGCTTTTGTGCCTCCGAAGAATTCCTTACCCAAACATTCCAGCTTTTCCAGTCCCATGATCCAAAGCTCGTCTAGGGATGATAGCTTCCACAAGGCAGGCAAGGATGAGATATTGCGGGGCTTCTCAATGTATAGCCTCGTCAAGTTATTGACCAGAGGCTTCGTCACAAGCCAACTCGGTAACTGGACTCCTGGATAGCCATCTAGCTCAAGTCCTTCCAAGTTTGGAGGCGGTTCCATGCTTTCAATGCAACTTGGAGTTTCTATAAGGTGGGCCCCAGAGCTAAAGATCAAAGCCATTCCACGCATGTTGACCTTCTTGCCAAGTTCCGCACTCCCAAAATCTACTTCTCCTTCAATTTCGACGCGCAATGATTCCAATTGGTTCAGATCCTTCAAAATTGCCAAATCATCAAAGTTGCTCCTGGCGATGAACCGAGTCAAACAACAAAGTGATGTTAGCTTCCCGAGTCCTTGTGGAATTTGACGTAATTCATCAGTATTATCATTGTGAAGGTGCCTCAAGTGTACAAGGGCTTCAATCCTTTCAGGAAGGCACGAAAGCTCTTCACAATCATTGATATAAAAAGTTTCCAAATAATATAGATCACATATAGCTTCTGGCAGCGTCACGAAACGATTATCACTCAAGTCCAAGTGCCGCAGATGAATCAACCTTCCGATCTCGGCTGGGATTTCATCTAGCTCACAATCACATAAAGCCAGGGTTCTCACACATTTCAAGCTGCGGAATAGATTTTGGGGAACTACTACTCTTCCAATTTCAGAAAAAGTTAAAATGCTCCTGAGCCATCCAAAATCAACGACTCGAGAACTAAACATCTCCTCCTCAGTGCCTTCTTCCAAAATTGTTAGATGACGTGGTCTTTCACTAGATGAATTTCTTCCAATTCCACCAAGTACATGACATTCATTTTTTGTGAGAAATTGTGCAAAATCATGCACTATGTCATGCATCTTGCACTTCTGATATTCATCACCAACTTTTTTTAACTCTTGAAAAAAGGAACGCATTGCCAAATTGTTGAAGTACTCGCGGCCCACTAGCTCCAAGCGCTCACCTCTTCGTCTTGGGCGAACATAGCCTTGTGCTATCCACAGCCAAATAAGCTCCATTACATATATCTCATGATCTTTGGGAAAGACAGCACAATATGAGAAGCAACGTTTCAGCTCTGGGGACAACTCGTTATAGCTTAAATACAAATGAGGGAAAAGTTCCATGGCTGCTTCCTCCAATTGCCATATCTCACTGTCCAAAACATTCTGCCATTGTTGTACGGTATCTTTGAGCCGTAACAAGCTTCCCATAGTCTTCGCAGCAAGTGGCAACCCCTTACATTTTTCTGCAATTTTCTGCCCAATGCTTTCCTTTTTCTTAGACCACTCTTCTGATCTTCCACCAAATGCTATCCTTTGGATTATTAGCCAACAATCAGAGTCAGACATCAGAGCCATCTGGTGAGTATGAGTTGTTCCCACCACTCTGGCCACTTCTAGACTCCTAGTTGTCACCAATATTACACTTCCGGGAGCACCATCCTTGAGAGAGTATTGGAAAGGTTTCCACTTTGAGTCTTCCTTTGTCCAGACATCATCTAGGACAAGCAGGAATCTCTTACCGGAAAAAGTTTCTTTCAACAGTTGGAGCAGTGGTTCCAACTCTAACGAGCCCAGAGAACTCTTTTCAGGACTCTCAAGAATTGCTCTGGCGATCCTTTTCTCATCAAAAGGATCTGATACGCAAACCCATTTTTTAAGTTCAAAATGGTTCTTCACTCTATCATCATTGAAGAGTAACTGCGCAAGTGTGGTCTTTCCACTACCCCCGGCCCCTACTACAGAGATAACTTGACCCCCCCTTCTTCCTTGACTACTACTCTCAGATAATACTTGGTTACGTAAAGCATCCTTATCAGATGCTCGACCATAGATCTCTGATTCGTCTATGATTGAGGTAGTCATAATTCGCTTAAAATCTTGAGAATCAGGAACCCCCCCACTTGTAATAAACTTGAATTCATCTGCCTCTTTCAAAGTTAATTCTAGCTTTTCACTTATGCTTTTTATTTTCGAAGCAATATCACTACGAACAGGAACTTGTTTAAGACAAGAACAAAGGGATGGGATGAAGGAACGAACCTTGCTCCACAATGTTGCCTTCAATCTGGCATTTTGTTGAGTTCCCTCATTTTTTGGTTTCTGAATCTTGATGTTCCATTCGTCCAGGACGTCGTCCATCTCATATGTTATGTCTTCAAGCTCTTCTAGCCACTTCCCGACCGGTTCCTCCTTCAGCCTTCGTCTTTCTGCATCTTGGAGCACATTTTGTATCGTTTCTAACTTTCTTTTGATATTTGCCACCTCCTCTTCAACCCCCATCACCAGGTTAATCTTCTCCCCGAGCTGCTTTACGACAACATCACCCAATTCATCTATTATCTTTGGAACAAACAATTCAGCCATTGCTTTGGTTTTTAGCTGAGAATTTGTGTATTTCGAAGTGGAAAACTGTTTGTTTGTTTAGAATTAGAAACAGCAAATATGTTCAGCCATTTATAGATTGGATGGCATAAAAATTCCTTACTTTGATGCACACTCAATTAAAGAATAAAGCATTCCTTATTCTAGTGTTTGGAATCAGAAAACATTGACGTTAACCTTGCACACAAGAATAAAGAGAAAAGCAAAGTTGTGTATCCCTCTTTTTTGTTGTTGAATTAATTGAAAAGCGTAAAACATGTGAAAAGTGTAAAACGAATTGTCAGGATTCTTATATTTACAAAATGAATTGCCAGTTTTTTTAATACAAAGATTATTTGAGGCAGCAAGTGTCAATTTTCCCAAATGAAATGAAATTAAATCTAAAAAGCGACTAAAATGCAACATGTGATCATTATCATATCTTTTTCTTTTTTTTCTTTCAGATAATGTGATTTGTCATAAAGTATCTATTCTATACTCTATAGATGATCTATAAAAGGGTCATATAACCATTGCATTAAAGGGTTCCTTTTGTTTTTATTTGTTAACAATTTCTTTTTAAACATTTTAACAAGGACTCATTGGATACTCTAACCTCTTGTTTCATGTGCTGGAATGCTCATAATGGTAGGTAAAAAAAATTGTCATTCTAGAGTGTCTAGTACACAAGTTGGAGTGGAATGTTCATTTTTTCCCAATATTTATTATAATCAATATTTAGATGTCAAAATAGAATATAATTAATATAAATTTGACTTAGTTACCATGATTAATTTATAGGACATAATCTGCTTTATTACTGTTGTTTTATTTGTTCTACTATATTATATGTTGATTTACATGGAATTTTGACATTTTTAGAATATTTGAAGATTGATATTAAAATTTTTCAATTGTAATACTTGATTCATTCTACCATATAAATTTTTATGCTAAAACTAACAATTGCATAGGATTTCCATGCAATTGAGGGTTTTATAAATTTGAGGGTTATTATATATATATATATATATATATATATATATATATTCTTTCTTAACGATTACAGGTCACTACTAAACTTTTTCTTTTTTCTTTATTTCAATTTGAAGATAAAAATTTAGAAGCTAACTTTGGATTACTTACTATGCTTTGCAGCAAAGCAATTCTTTGTCGACTTTGATACTGTACGTGCATGAAATATGTAACTGACTTAGATGAATATTTCAACCGTGCATTCAAGGTTTCCCTCTTATATGAATTTGGTTGAACCATAATCACAGAATCACTTGCATGATTTTCAAACAAATTTCTGAGCTATAGAAATGAGATGGAAACCATCCACCATTAAAGTATTCATTTCCTATTGAACAATGAAGGGATTTTCTTCTGGACTTCTTTTTACTATTCTTTTCTCTTTTACCATATCCACGTTAATTTCATTGTTGCGTGCAACGCTAATAATCACATTTCACCTAAATATATGCTCATCAGACAGTTTTATCATGTACTAAATTCATCATACAAGTTTAATGATCAATATTATGTCATGATTAATATTTATTTAGGTTAAGTTAGACTATATATTTCTAATTTTAATGAACATTAAAAAAAGAAGCCTTACAATTTAATTTGTGAGACAGTGGATGAAGTAGAATAAGTTCGGGTATTTATAGATTAAAAAGCATAAAAAATTCCTTCCTTTACACTCAATTGACCAATACATCGTTCCTATTGATCTATTTTAACAATTGATGTTCATATTCCAGTTGTTGGGAATCAAGCAACATTGGCGTAAACCTTGCACACAAGAATAAAGGCAAAAGTAAGGTCGCGTATTTATCCATGATTCTTCTTAATCTATCCCATTTTTTTGTAGATGAGTTGATTGAAAAGTGCAAAAATCTGATGAAAGTGTTGCCAATGACCACTTTGGGACTTGTTAGAAGGATCTTATTACACTTCAAATCAGGATTCTTATCCTTACAAGAAGCACTGTTAGATTTGTGGAATGAAAAGTTTATTTGGTGCACCAAGTGTCAATTTTTCTAAATAAAAGGAAATGTGTGTCTATATATATATATTTCTTATTTTAATTAGAGTTATTTCCCACTCCTACATAACATGGCTAATTGAAAAGTATCTATGGATCAATTTGTTTCAATTTCTTGGGAGAATTCTCCCCAAGAACTATTTGGTGTAATTAGCCTCGGAGGCCTTAGTTTAGTTGTTAAAATTAAAACCCCAAGAATTAGAGGTTTTGTGTTCTAATTTCCCTACCCTACCCCACTTCTTCTATGTTCTTATATTAATTAGAGTTATTGCTCACTCCTGCTTAACATGGCTAATTGAAAAGTATTTATGGATCAATTTGTTACTATTTCTTGGGAGAAATTCTCACCAAGAACTATTTGGTGTAATTAGCCTTGAAGGACTTAGTCTAGTTGTTAAAATTGAGACTCCAGGAATTAGAGATCATGGTTTCTAAATTCCCTACCCCTCCCCATTTCTTAAATCTCACATTTTTTCCTGCTAAAAAAAACTAACTGGATTTAAGGGTTTAAACTTTTATTTTTTATGTCATTATTAAGCTTTTGCCGTTTTTTCTCCCTCTCTCTCTCTCTCTCTCTCTCTTAAATAAGCATCTGGCAATAATTGTGAGCCAACTTTTGGATTCTTTAGTTTTGCAGCAAAGCAATTCTTTATAAGATGAGATTTGTAACTAACTTAGAAAATGTTACTATCATGCATTCAAGATCTACCTATACCTGAATTTGCTTGAACCATATTCTTAGGATCATTTGCAAAGTTTTCAAACAAAATTCTGAGGAGTTCAATGTATGAGATGGCTAACATCCACCCTTAAACAATTCTTTTCGTATTGAACAATGAAAGGATCTTCTTTTGGCCTTCTTTGGTCTATTCTTTACTCTTTTACCATTCTCAGGCAAATTTCAATTTTGCTGACAAACCAATAACTTCCATTTATTTTACGTCAAATTTTTTGGGCATTAAATCCATCACATAAATGTTGTCATGACTAATATTTGAGATTTTGTCTGTACAATCAAGTACTAAAATAGTTGCATAAATAATTTTAAATGTAATAATCTTTAGAAAAATGATTTTCCCTACCTACAAATATCTTGTGTAAGGATACCTTGGTAACACAAAATGGTTGGGAGAATTGAGAGCTATTGAGCTTATTATGTTTGAAATTCCTCTTTCTTTTAGTTTATTATAATGCTTACAGATTTCTAGTGTCTTTTCTTTCAAGTTACATTACATTTTCAATACCCTAATTTGACTTCAAGTTTCTATAGACACCAAATACTCTCCTTCAAGTTTCTTTCTATTTTAAAGATTTTTTAGTTATAATTTATCTCACAAGAAAAAAGTTGATAAGTGTTTATTATATATGATTATTAGTAGCATTTGGTGTGTGTTTTTAGTACAAATTAGGATGTTTTAAGATGTAACTTGCTCCCTAGTCTTCTATATTTTGCAAGTTTTTATTTGAGCAACTTAATGTGTAAAAGTTGGTTATATTTGCAGAAATTGAGGTGAACTCTCAACGTTGGTTCAAGATGGATCTGATTCGAAGTCATTTAGCGCTTGATTCAATCGTAAATTGGAAAGTAGAAGAGCATCAAATGCAAGTATTGATGGTGGAATGTATGAACAACAACATGAACATCTTGCATGAGGTATTAGTGATGAATTGGAGCAGAAAACAATCGAGAATTCAAGCTAGAAGCCAATACGCTACCTCAATATGCGAGTTAAGCCAGGTATTAAGGAGCCACGTATTCTCCCCTATTTTTTTGCAACTTGTTCTGCAGCTTGCTCTATTTTCACACTGCTTTCCAACTCAATTCTAGACAAGAATTTCGGCTGCATATGCTCAAGAGTGATTAGGGAAGAAAAAATGAGATTTATGTCTTGTCATTAACCACTTTATGACTCTTCTAACAATACATATGCAAGAATCATTGAGGAGAGAGGGGGTTCTAGGAAGTTCTTGCTAGTTTTGGTAGAATTTAGTTTTAGTCTTTTCTCATTCTCTCTAACTAAGAACTTGCAAGAAAAACTTGGAAAATTCATTGTATCATTCATCTTGGTGAAGAAATAGAAGATTGGAAGGTTGTTCTTCATCTTGGCTAAGCTTTTCTCTATCTTTCTCTTTACTTGTGATTCATTATGTTTGCATGCAGTGAAATTATGCTCTTTATTATCTTTTATCACATGAGGAGCTAAATTTCTAAATCTAGGAAGTAGATGAGACTTATGGTCATTTGATATGAGTTGAATATGATTTACACTTGTTACATCTTATATTGACTTGTCTATTTATACATGCTTATAACTTGTTATTGTTTGATCACCAATAGCAAATTTTTAGTTATTGTTATTCAATGAAAATTGATAATAATTATGGAACAACATAAATGAAGAAAACCAGAGTAGATCTAGTTATTCACCGTGAGAATGGGGAAAACTAGTCTAGTTTAGGCCATTACATCATGAGAATGAGTTTTGATAAATATGAAAATGAATCCCTAGTTAAATAAGAATAGTAATAAGAGGTAAATCTATTTACTTGTATCTTTGATGCCATAAGTGAACTCTATTTCCTTAGACTCAAGTATTTAGTGAAATTTCTCCATTGTTTACTTGTGAGTAATCTAGTTAATTTAGGTAGTTAGTTAGTATTGCGATTTTCATTGCTTTTATTGATAGCTAGCCTAAATAATAGAGCAAGTAAAGGACCTAGTACTTGTAAAAGTTGTTCCTCGTAGGATCGACCCGATTTATGCCATAAATTACTAGTTGACATGTATACTTGCAGTCAAATGAGTATATTTTGGATTAAACTTGCACTTATATTGAGAACCCATCAAAGGTCAAAGAGCATGAAGTGAAGGAAGCTAACTGCGAAGCCAAAGAATCTTTCAATGTCTTTTAGGGATCATATTTTAATAAATGGTTTCATTTCCACATTTTGTTTTCTGTTCTTTTGGTTTATTATTACTGTCTAATGTTTATTTATTTATTGTGAAAATGAAATTTTTCTAAAATTAGAAGCCAACTCTTGGACAATTATAACTGCTTGAAGAATATACGTCTCACACATTCAAAGGTTTTCCTCTCGTCCAAACTTGCTTAAAGAGTCATCCTAACTTTGTGATAGTTGTGCATATGATAATGTTTTTATCCCTAATGGATATGGGATTCCACCTTCTTTTAATTAGACTATTAGTAATTAGTATTGGTTTTGAAGAGGCTTAGATTTATTAAATAAATATATTTAAAGAGAAAAACCTATTTAGTAGTCTATTGACTAATTACTATTACTATTAGTCTATTATACAGTCTGAAACTGAAAGCTGTAATCCCTCTTCGAACACAATTATTGTTGAAGAACTTTTGTTTTATCTTTGTTATTTTCTCATTCATTTTTTAATTCTCATTTATTTACCTTTTTTATATAATTTTGTTATCTTTTTGCGAAATGGATCAAGTGTGGCACTTCATATCACCTACCCAATGGTCACTTAAACTTGAGGTCTATAGATCATAACTCAAGGTCTTACGAATTGAGAATTAAGATTTGTTTATATAAACTTTTACAAGTTGTAACTAATTAATTTATATAGTTACTGGGAAAAGAGTAGAGTTGATTCATGTTTCTCTCCAAGTAAGACTTCTTGTCGTCATATCACATGTTCAATAAATATTGGGGGTTAAACACACTTTGCCCCCGAACTTTTGTAGTTGACACACTTTATGACTTTCAATCTTAAAAGTACACATTTTGCCCCCATAAAGGGCAGTCAAAATTAAAAATGCATAAAAAGTGAGTGCAATAATATTATTAATCTTTTATTTATGAGACCATTTATAACTTACTATTATTTGTATTCTTTATAACTTAATATTATTTCCCTTTTATTACTAAAAAAAATTGCATCTTCTCCACGATATATGATAGGATACACATTGGTTAATGAAATTACTAATATTTTCTTGTGATTTTGGCCAAATATTGCATTATTAGACTGATTCTACTCATATTTGACAATTGGTGTTGATTGTAGGAATATGACAAGAAAAAAAAAATAAAAAGTGGTTTAATGAAGATATTTCTAGTAGAAGACTCTTATCCTGTTCCACGTGGGTGCACCTAAGTCCAGAGAGATCCAAATTCGCATGCGTTGCAGTTTCCTAGTTCAAGTCGAAGTCCTTAGAACCATGTTTCCTGTTCCGAGATGATTGGTCTTCATTCTTTCCGAATTGTATTAGGAAACAATTTAACTTATCTTTTGTTAATTTAAGAAATATCCTTTTCTTAGGAAAATTAGGATAGTGGTAGTAGTTTGGAAAGGCAGAAACGTGAGACAAGAGGAGTTTGCTTCTTTGACTTTTTGATAGGGACACCTTACCAACAGATGTTGGTGCAAATGGAAGGGACTTGCATCCCTTAACCATGAGGTTTCGGGTTCGAAACCCATGGGAATGGAAAAAATGACGTTGAGAGAGCTACCCCCTATGGGCCCGACCCGGCTCGAACAGGGTTAATCGCAGACTGTAGTAAAACGAATGCGGACACCTGTGGGTTATACCAAAAAAAAAAAAATAGGGACATCTTTGTTTAGGGAGATTATTATTAGTCTCAACACAAAACAGAAACAAGTAGCCGCTCGTCTCTCTTCTTTTGTAGCGTTATTTCCAATGTTGTTAAACTCAAATCGATAGCGACTCGGCTAAACTACTTGGTCAGGGGTCAACTGGTCGGATTGATTGAACAGTTATAAAAAATTTGCTGACGTCCGCATGATGTTATAATTATTTTATATTTTTATAAGTTTAAGAAATATTGAAATTAAGTTCTTGGTTATATTCGGCCAATCATTCAAAATGTTCCAAAAATATTAGACTTGTAATCAAATATACACCTAATAGTTATATATAAAAATGTAAATTCATGACTAAAATATATCCATTTTTCATAACTACTTGAAAAACTAAATTAAAATAAATTAATACAAGTTGGAATCACTAATGCTAAATTGATAAAGATGATAGGGATGAAACATCTTGATTTAGAGATCATTCATGAAAGTGAGTGATTTTGGTATTTATACTAAGTGGGTGGTGTTTTTATACTCCTATTAATAAATAAAAGTGTTACAATTTAAGTAACTTAAATTATGCTTGGAAAAAATAAGAAATAAAAGTTTGAAAATTAGGTCAATTAATCGAATCGGGTTACTAGTTTAGCCGATTTTTTACGATTTTGATTGATTTTTGTGATTTTGTACTACAAGCCAACTCGGAAAGAAGGCCGGTTCACTGTCTCTATTGGTCCAGTCCAAATCAAACAACACTGGCTATTTCTTGTTTAGAGAAGTAGTTAACCGGCATACCTTAACTCTCGACACGGTACAGAAAAGCAAATTGTCACTTTTTGTTTTGGCAGTTATAAGCTATTTGTTAAAGAATAGATGAAATAATTATTGCATCAATGAGCAGTTGTATGAACCACTTCTAAAGTTTTCTCCTTGGCTAGAGCTACATATTATTGATTAAATTTTAATTCTCTTCTGTTTTACTGTTTTTATTTAAGTTGATTATTTATATTAATTTTGAATTTCCAAACTCCCCCAATTAATTCTCACTTGAAAAGAAATGAATTTTTCCTAATATTTGAGGAGACGACCCTACTTACCATTGTACTTGATTATATATTTTGTGAATAGAATTTTATTATTACAAAGCTCGACAACTGTCACTATCTACTATACAAAAATATCAAATAGATGAAAGCTAAAAAATATTTGCATTTAGTTTATTATCCCTAAATTTTTTCTTGTTGGATTAATGTTAACTTTTATATATAATTTGTTCAATTCATTAGACTTTAAATCAAACAATACAGGTAAATAGCACAGTAACAACAATAAATTGAGTAAACAAACTTTTGAAAACTAAAGCGTAATGTTAAACTTGTTATACTTTCAAATTCTTTTTGCATGATGTTGGAAAAGTTCTTGCACAAACTCTCATTAGTAGCACCAAATATGATATCATCCACATATATTTGCACAATTAAAAGATCTCGTGAGTTTTGTTTTGTGAAAAGTGTAGTATCTATAATGCTCATTTTAAAACCATTTTCAATCAAAAACCCACTCAAACGTTCATACCATGCTCTAGGAGCTTGTTTTAATCCGTATAAACCTTTTGAGAATTTAAAAACATGATCTAGATAAGATTCATTTTCAAAGCCAGGAGGTTGGTCAATATAGATTTCTTGATCTATAAAGCCATTTAAGAAGACACTTTTAACATCCATTTGAAATAATTTAAAATTCTTGAAACATGCAAATGTTAGGAACATTCTAATGGACTCATCAAAGTCTATTCCCTCTTCTTGAGTGTATCCCTTAGCCACCAGCCTGGTTTTATTTCTAACAACCTCCCCTTTATCATTTATTTTGTTTCTAAAGACCCACTTTGTGCTAATGATAGGATGGTCTTGTGGTCTAGCAACTAGAGTCCAAACCTTATTTCTTTCAAATTGGATTAACTCTTCTTCCATAGTTAAAATCCAATGCTCATCATTCAATGTATCAACAACATTTTTAGGTTCAAAGTGTGATACTAAGGAAAGATTATCTACTAGGTGTCTAGAAGAACAAGTTCTGACCTTTTCAGATGGATCACCAATTATAAGCTCCCTGGGATAGTTCTGGACAAATTTCCAGGTTCTTGGAAGATCATTAGGAGTAGTGGTATCACTGTCATTCACTTCTCCAGCTGGACTGTCTTGAGTATCAGTATTCTTTAAATCAATTTCTGGTGAAGCAGAGCCATGATCATTGATTGCTAATTTCTTTAATTCTTCTTGTACACCTGTATCATCATCTTCACCACAACTCATGGAAATGTCATCATTAGATTCATCAAAAGTAATGTGTATCGCCTCCTCTATAATCAGTGTTCTACGATTATAGACTCTGAAGCCTCTTTTGTTTTCACAGTATCCCAAGAAAATTCCCTCATCAGATTTCTTGTCAAACTTTCCAAGGTGTTCCTTGATGTTCAAAATGAAACATTTACAGCCAAAGACTTTAAAGTAACCAACAACAGGCTTTTTGTCAAACATGAGCTCATAGGAAGTTTTGTTCAAAATTGGTCTTAAGAGAACTCTGTTCATGGTATAACAGGCTGTGTTTATGGTTTCAGCCCAAAAATACTTTAATAAATTGCATTCACTAAGCATGGTTCTAGAAGCCTCTTGGAGAATTCTATTTTTTCTTTCTACAACTCCATTTTGTTGGGGGACTCTAGCAATAGAGAATTCATGTGTAATGCCATTGTTATCACAAAAATCTGAAAAGCCACAAAAACGAAATTCAGTGCCATTATCACTTCTAATTTTGATAATTTTCAAGCCAATTAAATTTTGAACTTTAGCAAACAGTGATACGAAGTTCTTGAAAGCATCATCTTTATGTGCAAGAAACATCACCCATGTATATTTGGAATAATCATCAATAATAACAAAACAAAATCTCTTACCACCAAGGCTTGTAGTTTGTGTAGGACCAAACAGATCAAGTTGTAAAAGTTCTAGTAATTTTGAAGTAGAAACACATTTTTTGGGTTTAAAAGATATCTTGACTTGTTTTCCAAATTGGCAAGCATCACATATCCGGTCCTTTTCAAATCTGATTTTTGGGAGACCTCTAACAAGATCCTTTTTAGAAATTTCTTTTAGCAAATCCATATTGAAGTGACAAAGCCTTCTATGCCATAACCATGGGTCCTCATTTGCTACTTTGAGACATTTGAGATAGGATGAATCAATTTTTTCAAGAACAACTACATAGATATCATTAACTCTTTTTCCTTTGAAAACAGTGTTGAACTTTGAGTCAAATATGAGACATTCATGCTTCTTGAACAATACAAACAGATTCCTATCACACAATTGGCTAACACTTAGTAAATTGTAGCTCAGATTGTCAACAAGAAGGACATTGTGGATAAAGGTTTGACCATTCTTACCAACATCACCAATACCAACAGTTTTGGCTTTGTTATCATCTCTAAACGTTACCTTTCCACTTGTTTTTTGCTTGAGTTTAATGAATTGTGATGCATCACCAGTCATATGTCTTGAACATCCACTATCAATGAACCATTTTGATTCTTTGGCAATGTTATCCAAGTTCACCTTCACAGAAGTCCACAATATAATGTTTGGTACCCATTACTTTTTGGGTCCTTCATGGTTAGCATTATGTCTAACAATTCACATGCATCTCATTCCATTTCTCATGTTTTTCTTAACATAGCAGTTGCTATTCATGTGACCAAATTGACAACAAAAATTGCATACAGTTATTGGATCAATCAAATGAACAGGTTTAATGAATCTGACTTGCCTTCTCTTGTAGATATTAAACTCATTTTTACTATAATTCAATCTTGTCTGATGAGTGTTAAGATGAGGTTCAGTGTTATTCTTTTGAAGACGGTTCTGTTTCATATGTTGTAACAATTGACATAAGTCATCCATCCTCCTTTTTAGGTTGCATTGTTCACTTCTGAATGTGTCACAGAGATTTGTCTTTTTGTTAAGTTCAGCAAGCACATCAGTTTCAATCCTTTTCAGGTTCTCATTTTCGTGCTTAAGACCTTTGTTTTGTCAAAAAAGATTTGCATTATCTTGTATTAGAAAGCTAATTTTCTGTTTTAGTTCCTTATTTCTAACATAGGATTCTTTTAAGCTATTATGCATTTTTTCTAGAAAGGAATTAACATCAACATCAGATTCACTATCACTATCAGTTTGAGAATTGCATTATGTTACCTCTTCATCTCCAATGGCCATGAAAGTCACTTGAGCAGATTCTTCTTCTTCCTCAATTTCACCTTCTGAGTTGCAATCATTCCAGGTGATTTGAAAATTGTTAAACTTTGGTTTTCGTTCAACCTTGTTCTCCTTCTTTTTCTTCATTGGACACTCATTTGTATAGTGTCCTGGTTGGTCACATTCGAAACACTTATCAGTCTGCTTCTTATTGAACTCCAGTTTTCCTTTGTTTCTGAAGTCATTAGACTGATTTGTGAAGGAATTACTGGATCCGCCTTCCTGAATTTTCTCTTATTGAGTATTCTTTTGAAGTCTAGTGTGATGAGTGCAATATCACTGTCATCACCTTCCAAATCATTTCTATCCTGCGAGGCTGTTTCATTTTCGTCTTGTGACGCTTTCAGAGCAATACTCTTTCTTACCTTGGTGTCTTCTTCATCCTGCATCTTAGATTTAAGTTTCAGTTCGTAAGAAGTTAGAGAGTTAATCAGAGATTCAATGGGTAAAGTATTCAGATCCTTGGCTTCCTCAATGGCAATTACTTTTCCTAGTCCTTTGATAGAGCATTCAGGATTTTTCTGTTCTTCTCACCTAGAGAGTACTCCTTCTCAAGCACCTCTAAATTTTTGATCAGATCATTAAATCTACAATACATTTTGTCAACGTTTTCATGAGGCTCCATCTTAAAAGATTTATACTTAGTGACCAGAATGGATTTCTTTTGCTCTCTCACATTCTCGCTTCCCTCATGGATCTCTCTAAATTTATCCCAAATTTCTTTTGCAGATCTGCAGCCTTTAACTCTAATGGACTCATTTGAATCTAATGCACTGTATAGAACATTCATAGCCTTGGCATTTAGAGTGAGATGAGTTTTATCTTCAGCAGTCAACTCACTTCTTGTTTTTTGTCTCAGCCTATGAGTAGTTTTATCAACAATAGTCGCATCATATGGACGCATCATATGGACCTTCACTAACAATAAACCACAACTCAATATCAATGGATTGTAAGAATATAATCTTCCTTTCCTTCCAACTCACATAGTTTGATCTATTGAACATTGGAGGTCTAGTGACAGATTGTCCCTCAAAGAACATGGCATTGTTGGTTGTCATATTTACTCCCAAGCCGATTAACCTTAATTTCTAGGAGACCAAGCTCTGATACTAATTGTAAGGATCGAAGACAACCTAAGAGGGGGGTGAATTAGGTTTTCTAAAACCAGCTAAGATATAGGTCACTCTTTTTCAAGCCTACCCTTCTTTTCTCAAAGACCACACAAAGGATCAGTTTACAAGAAAGCACAGGTGTTCGTGAAATGAAGAAGTGAACAGTTTATATAGTAAAGCTGTAGACAAAAGTAGAGAAACAAACCAGGGTTCAAACTCCACTGAGTTTGAACAACACTTTTTATAACAAGCTACTTCAAGTTGAACAATCTTGCAACCAATTTCTTATGTATAAGGGAAGGATCACTTCCTTCTTGCCCCAAACCTCACTTGGTCAAGCAAGGAAATTTTACAAACACTCGGATAACCCTCACAATGCTACACTATTGAAGAAGCTGTGTCACACTTGAAAAGCTACAAGAAAATTGCACAAGCTAAGAATACAAATGTTCCTTTGGAGTATTCTAACACTTGAAACACTCACGATCTGATGTAGACTTGATGTGCAAAGCTTTTTTGAGGTGGTTGACTTTGTTCCTTTTATAGGAGACCAAGAAATTCTTCAATTAATGCTGTCAATGGATAGAATGCATCTGAAGAGTCAACTAGCCGTTGGTGCTGTCGGACATCCGATAGTCAGTTTTTATGCATCCGAGCGAGGTCAGTGAGTTCGAGAAATTTTCTTGAACCTCTTAGGACGTCCGATCCCCTCTCACCATGCGTCCGAGGGTAAGATGCAGACTTGGAGGTTCCTCTTCAATTCTTTCGGATGGCCGATGCGTCAATGTGTTGCGTCCGAAGTGCAGCAACGCTTGTCGGACGTTCGATGCTCAGGTGTTGAGCGTCCGATCGTGATCAGTAATCGTAGAAGCCCTGGCTTGTCTTCTTCGGACGTTCGAGTCTGAGTTCTTCATACGTCCAAAGTTACTCAATGGATGTCGGACGTCCGATACTCTCCTTTTGTGCCTCCGACATCTTCCTCAGCACTTTTCACCCTTTTTTATCTTCTTTTTGCTCTAAGTCCTCAAACCTGTTTAGTGCCATTTTTGAAAAGAGTTTCTACAAAAAGTATTAGTAACATCCGTTTGTTTTGTAATCATCAAAAGATATGAATTGAGATAAACAACCACTCGAGCTGGCCAATCTCAAGAGAAAATCAACCACATTTAAGATTCCTATCCAACATGCATATCTAATTTTTCTCAACAACAGAGATTCATTCCACACTTACAGGTCAATTCCCACAGTCCGAGAACCCTCTCCCGGCATGAGATTGATAAGAGGACTGATACCACTTGTGACGACCCCACCTCCCCCTAGGGCATACCCAAGGGTTTGGCGGACAGTCTGCCCAACTCTCACCAGAACTCACTCACTAACATTCTTGAAATAGCCTTTCAAGCCTCAAAATTAACACAAAAGTTTCATTTCCAACCAACAATTCAAACTTAATTTACAATCCAAGAGTAAAACATAAGATTACATTTTTAAAGATTCCAAATACATCTCATCTACAAAAGTACGAGTACGAGAGATTATATACACTAGTTCACGGCTACTTAACCCAGCCTCTACCCCTGTAAGGAAAACAAACTAATGGGATGAGTTAAAAGTTCAGCGGGATTCCCAAACAAGCAATCAGGTAGAAAAATCATGGAAGTATTACATTTAACAATTTGCACGCTTTGCATAGTAATAAACAGTCTTTCAAGAAATAAACATTCAATCATTGGAAAGATACGTACTCACTTGGAGCCATTCATTTAATTCATTCATTCGCCAGCCATTTTTCTTATCCATCCGACATTAGAAAACATTTGCAAGTGAAAACTCCTTCAGTGTTCATGTCATTCATTTATTGATTTCATTGCATTAAATTCATTAGCCAGTTCTCCACCTGATTTCGTGGTAATACTTGAGTATACCAAACATTATTCTGGGGTCACCAGCCGCCCGACCGAGTCCGTTACTGGCTCGAGTCACCTAGCAATGAAGGGCTATGACCCAATTCAGCCAAAGACTTACATTCATGTACAAGTAACATTCAATCATTGAAAATTCAGTTCCACTTGGGTCGAATGTGATAAAGTACACACTCGTCCATTGAGAATCCTTTTTAACAATCATTGCAAAACATTTAACATTCAAACAAATATTTCACATAGTTATTTAAAACACACACATGCAAGGAACACTCACCAACGATTAGTGTTTAGCAAAACCAATTTCAGGCCTAGTTCCTTGGCCGGATTCAAAATCTCACAACCCCAACATAAGTTGCAAATCAAGAGCTTTCTTCCTCAAGTGACTCTACCAAAAGCTTCCCTCCAAGCCTA
The DNA here is from genome assembly GCF_036785885.1 of Coffea arabica. NCBI lineage: Eukaryota > Viridiplantae > Streptophyta > Magnoliopsida > Gentianales > Rubiaceae > Coffea > Coffea arabica. The sequence continues at coordinate 6,791,603 of NC_092319.1, read as the reverse complement.
GATTAAGATTAATAGGTGTAGATTTGGGTTGGTGCTTGAATCTCTCATGGATTGAGCAAGAAAGCAAGATGGAATTTGAAGGATTTTTCTCTCTTTTCTCTCCCTTAAGGTTCGGCCAAGACAAGAAAAAATTGAAGGAAAGTTTGGCCAAATGAAAGATAAGAAGGAAAGAAAGTTTCTTGGTCAAAGATGTCTTGGATCATTGACACTTGGCAAGGCCAAGTTTTTCCTTTTTTTTCTTTTCTTTTCCTTTCTTGATCAAGAATTTTGGCCAGCTTAGGGTTAATTTTGGGAAAAATTAAATGAAATAAAAACAAGAAGATTAGGGTAACAGAGTATTGGTCAAGTGGTCTACTCAATCGGTAACAAACGGCGCACGTTGATTCAAGGCTATTTCCTTAACTCTCTTGTACTTGTGTTTTAACTTATAATTTACTAACTTACTCTTAGCCCTTTTAATTACATACTTGCTCTTACTTAATACCCGCTCTTATCCATCAAATTTAGCACACACAGCTCATCGATTGATCACACTACCAAAATGAACCAAAACCCTAACTTACTCTAACTTTTAAAATAAAAGTAAAACTCTTGACTCTATTATTTATTACAACTATTAAGGGAAGTAATTAGTATTAAAGAAATTATAAATTAATTAATTTAAAATAAAAGAGACTTATAAGAAAATATAAGCAAATTTTCAAGTCCTCACATATTACATGCAACTTTTCTAAAATCTTGGGCACTGTATAATTATTAGTGTCCTTGGAGCCTTCATTAAGAGGACAAAACTTTTTGACTATCAATTATAAATGAAAATGTTACTTGTTTTCGTATAAAATATATCATCAAAAGTATCGTGACAAGTGTATTTATTTTTTACGCAAACTAGTACAATATTTTTATTAATACATAGTCAAAATTTTGTACCATCTTTATAAAATAAATGCCCTTTCTACAAATTTTTCATATTTTAAGTATAATAACATATGGTTCTCTACAAAATTATACAGGTAGTACTAGAAGTAATTCATGTGGAATTATATTTGTGTTGATAACATCAAAGGGCTGATTCTTTCTTTTTTCTTTTTCTCTCTTTGCCATCAGATCAAAGGACTAATTCTGTCATGTCATGAAACTTTCAAGGAGGTAAGTTCAATTTCAAGCAAAGCGGAGATTCTTATGCTTATGACAAATCCTAAGGGATGTGCATTGTAGTTTTATACAAGTGCATGCGCTAGTATAAGTTTGCATATGGATATCACAAGGATAGACACTTTTCCAAGATTTAGGTTGGCACTGTCATGAACCTAAACAAGTTGGGGGCACTGAAAAAGAGAAATACAAGACGTAGCAAACGCCTAGAAGGTGTGAGAAATTTCTTTTTTTTTATTATAAAAAAGAACCATTTGTAGCATAGACAAGTCAGCAAAAGTGATAAACCTTTCAATTCAAGTGGGGTATGGTTATCCCTTTTTTGATATAATGTGTGATTGGAAAATGTTTGGTGTACCTCAATTTCTTTGAGGTCTTTCGGTGAAATACTTTGGCAGTATTCATTCTCAATCCTCATCACATCATTGAGTGCGTAGGGCTGTGAGAAATGCAAATTGGCAGGCTGATACAGATTATTCAAGAATCCACAACACATTAGTAGTGATAGTTGTTTGGTTTGGTTCGTTACAAGTTCGAAATACAGTATGATATGAGCCAAATATCCACAGCCTTAGCACATTGGATTGGTGTAGTATTCCAGGCAAAGACCCTTAAATAAAAAAGCGGGTATACGAAGGCAAAGAGTTTTACAAAACTATGTTTTCCAGTTATTAATGTGTGAAAAGTTTTAATAACCTTGCATGGTTTTAAAAATTTTTGTATTTTGTATAATTAGACCGTCTTGATGGAATTGTTTGTATCGAGTATCAGCAAAAAAAAATTCCCGTTCTAAACTGAAAGAATTAAGTATTACGAAAAAAGGGATAAAGAATCAATTATATTACCATTGCCTGTTTGAATATAGAGATAACTTAATATTGGGAGAAACACAGTGATTAGCTAGCACGTTTACTCTTTGGTTCTTGGACGTTTTATTCTTGTAAATGGCTCTATAGTTGGCCTGGGGGAAATAAAATTTTTCACCTAAATAAATCACTCCTTTTCAGATCTTCTTAAGCCATGTTTACCATATCCACTAGCTGAAACCTTTGCGTTTGAAGGCCTAGCCTACTTAATGAACGATGCTTTGTTCAATATCATTTCTGGTATGAGACACATAAGACCATGAGTTAGGAAACGGATTGGCACAAAGAGTGCACTAACTGTCAGGAGATTTTACTATTTGAAAATTCAGCAAATATCCTAATCTTTCAATTTCAATTAAAATGCAATCATGGATGCAAATTAAACTAGGTGAGGACTGAGGATGATGCTTAATTTAAGATATTCCTGTATTGACATTCTACTGCACTTTTACAACTTTGAGATAAGACTCCCCACCCCACCATTTTCTTTTCTTTTCTTTTTTTTTTAAGGTCATTGCCATTTATTGGCCTCCAAAGCAAAAGTGGGATGATAGTGGTAGAAAATAGATCCACCAAACTACAACATCACTTAATTAGAGTGATTTTTACTGTTCAATAGTCTTTTTCCGATGACTGAGAAACTCAGACTTTTTCGTTACTAAAGTTGACCTGCGAGAAACCTTCAAAAGCCGGCAACTTTTGAAGGCTCCCGCAGACCTTAATAAACCCAAACCCCAAACCCCCCCGAACCGATGTGGGATAGAAACCCCACAGGGGTGCCCCGCTGCTAAGAAGTAAAGACCCCCCAGACACCCACTGAAATGGAGAGATCACCTCCCCGAGGTTTCTGTCTTTTTCCGATGACTGAGAAACTCAGACTTTTTCGTTACTAAAGTTGACCTGCGAGAAACCTTCAAAAGCCGGCAACTTTTGAAGGCTCCCGCAGACCTTAATAAACCCAAACCCCAAACCCCCCCCGAACCGATGTGGGATAGAAACCCCACAGGGGTACTGTTCAATAGTCACTATGAGTTTTTTTGACTTAAGATGATGGATATAACCGTCAGCACATAAATGCATCTAGTAGAGTTAGGTTGGCTAAAAAGGAATAATGAAAACTTCATCAACCAAGTTTGGCTAGAGTTTGGTTGGCATAAAGAACGCATAAATGCATCAACCAGACTCTGGTTGGCAAAAAGAATGTGGACCAAGAGATATTTGTTGAAAAGTTACTTGAGTTTATAGTTCTCTTTTTCTATCGATTTATCTGAATTTACGTCCTGTCAAATTAGAAGTTAATTTGAGCATTTAACTCCTTTGAGGGATGACAGTTTATTTTTTAAATAAAAGGTTGAGGTTGTGCCAGGATATTTGTCTAGAAGTTTATTGAGTTTTTATTTCTCTTTTCTATTAATCTAATGGATTTACATCCCGTCGACTTAGGATTAATTAAGCCATCCAACTTCTTTGAAAGATGATACTTACCCTTTTTCTTAAGTGTACAAGGGAAGACTCTAAATCTTATAAACGGGATAGAGGATATATATAAAAGTCGAATTAGCAATCTTACAGTTATTAAAAAATGTTTGTATCAACTGAATTAGATCTTGGACATGGACGATATTTACCTTTTCAAATAAACTTTTGAATTTATGCTGATACATCATTGAATTTAATAGTAATGTCAAAACTGCATGATTTCAATTCTTATAACATAAACTTGGAGGAAAAAATCTAGAAAGAAGTATGAAAAGTTGAGTAACAAAATTTATCTCAAAGCATGTGGCCATTTATGTGTACTTAAAAACTGGGATTGGCCGATGGATCAGTTGAATGGCAGTCAGTTGGATTACAGTTGAATGTGCCAACAGACCAGTTGAAGCAAACATTGAATGGCTATCTGTTGGATTACGGTCACTAAAAGCCCGAGCTGGCATTGACACAGTCAACCCCGTCTAGGAGAAACCGGCGGAAAAAACCAATTTCTCTAATTTTTTGCTTTTTTTATAACCTTTTATGTTTTGTTGTATTTTATTCACATTATTTAGTCATTTTATAATTAGTACTTTTGTAACATTATCGGTCTTTTATTACCAGTCAAGTTGTTTGAAACTTTTGATCTTAACCCTTGACCTCATTGTGGTATTTGCTCTAGCTCGAGTTTAAAACATAACGATTTGGAAGAAAAACTTCCACAATGGAAGCATGTGTATCTTTTGTCAACTTATCAATTAAGTATAAAAGGTTTATCAAATTTTTCTTCTTTGTTATTGAAGATGCATAAAAGAGAGATACATTTCTCAACAAACAATGTTGAAAGGTAAATGGGAAATGAGAATACATATGTCACTACTAAAGAGATCTTGGTATAGTGATTAACGTTGATATTTCAAGATTTAGAAATTTTAAATTTTAATCTCCCTTCACCCTCTTTATTTCTTAAATTTCATATCTTTGCTGTTAGAAAAAAAAACGAATACATGTGTCACTGTCCACTTTTCTACTCCATAGAAGAACATTCACAATGGAGCGTAATTGAGGGTGCGAGAGTATAATGAATATTACACATATAATCAATTACACGCATAAAAAGCTCTCAAAAGCTGTTGAAATGTGGACTATTTGACCAATAATTCAAAGCAGCAGCATGAGGCCTGTACGAAAGCTTTCAATGGTCAAAATATTACCCCATTTTGTCCATTTTATTCAAAAGCTTCCAAACGGTCCATTTTGTCCATTTTGCAATGGTAAAATAAAATAATGACAACATTGCAATACTAATATATTTTAAATCTCAATTCTCAAAATTTTGTTTATAAATATTGTTAACATTTCAATTTCTCACTCTCCTACTCCATCATGTATTTATCCTACTCCATCATTTCTTTTCTTCAACTTCTTATTCAATTTTTCTAAAGTTCTAATATTTTTATATTATGAATGAGAATTTTAATAGTTTTAAAAATATATTTAATGCTCCAACTATGGAGAATTCTTCCTCTTCACAAAATCAAAACATCAAAATTTTCAAAATTACCTAAAATTTTTACTTTCTGGAATTCCTATAAATATGCAAAATAATGCATATCCCTCAAATTTACCCAATTCCAATCATCCATCAAATTTCCAAAATCCATGATGAGAATCCTACGATTCCTGTGACTCAAGTTTCCATTCAAAATTTTCAACATTACCTTAAAAGGAACGCGAAACTACGTGACCGTGAAGTGCATCATCAACTTCGACGGGACTTGGTCGAGCATATTTGGGAGCAGTTCAGAGGCAATGGTAATGGAAAGTAGTATTTATTATGTAATTTTATTTCTACTTCAGTTGGTTTAAGTTATGTAATGGAGTTAAATTAATTAAATAGAGCATAATTAATTGAGTTATGATGATTATGATAGTTTTACATTTTAAGTGTGGGTATTTGTTTAGTAATTACTTATTTTTTTTAGAATAATAGTGTATTAATTTTGAGAGCCAAAAAATATGTATTTTTTTCACAACTTAATAATATTCATTTTTCCAAAAATAAAAAATTGAAAAGTAAAAAATTTCACCAAAAGTTAATGAATTATTTTCCAAAATTAACGGAATTATTTTTTAAAAAATTTATTTATTTATTTATAGGGTATGTACTGTGAATTATTAAAATAAATGTGTATTTGATTATGGATTCATGCTATTATACTCTATATAGTGTAATCTATAATGAGTGATGATGTAATGAAAAAAGGACGATAAATTAATGATATAAAGAGTATAATTCATTATAGATGCCCTAATCTGTCCTTCACTTTCGTAGCAGTTAAGTCAAATCTGTACGAGCCATCATGCCCCATGCACCATGCACCTTTAATCTACTTTATTTAGTATGCTGAGAGGAGAAGGTGTAGAACAAGAAACCGCAAAGGCCATACAATTGGTAGGCGGAGTATTTGATACGATATGCTAACTAAATGCACACGAAAATAGGAAACTATCTGGACCCTGGAGTAGTTCCTGGTCCGACTGGCTTCTGTCTGTCTTGCTTCTATAAGAGATATCAACATAAACATATTTCAATTCTTTGTGATTATCTTCATTTCGATGAAATGAATAGTGTTATAGGATTAAATAGCAGTGCATTCCTTTAGGGTATAATCTAGAGCTGGCAATTTGTCCCAAGTCCCAACGGGCTACCCATGCCCAAAGGAACTTTGGGCGGGATGGGTATTATAATTTGGTATTGGGTTTAAATTGGGACACATCCCAACTATACCCATTAATGAATGGGAAAGGATGGGAAATACTTGGGTACCCATTGGGCTCAAATGACAAGGGCTCCGTTTGGATTAGCTGTTTTTGAGGGGTGTTTTTGAAATATTTTATTGTAGCAGTGTATATGAAAAATTTTTACTATAAAATTTTTTTGAAATATTTGATATACTAATATGGATGGGATGTTTCTTGAGTTATTGTATATTACTGTAACATTGTATTTGAAAAACTTATTTTTTGAAAAAATAGTCAATCCAAACGGAGTCTTAGATTCAAAAATCATCTTTAACAAATTTTATAGTCATACCAGCGAATATAATCTAGTAGTCTTCCTAGTCATTATCCACAAGAATTTCCAACATTTTAGTTAGTTTAGACCTGTCATCCTTGGACAATGATGAGGATAAATATTCAACATCCTAAGGACCTTGGCCATCTTGATATATGTTGGAATATGGTTGTATATCTATCTTTTCTTTTATTTGTTAATCCAATTTTTTATGGGAATCTTGAGTATAAAGCACTTGCATGTTTATTTAATAAAACTAAAAGAAATTTAATAAATCAAAAATATTAAAATTATATAAAAAATAAAAAATGAATTAAAGGAAAAAAAATATGTAGAAAATGGATTTGGGTATTGGGCGGGATCAATCTAAACTCATCCCAAACTGATCCCGCCCAAGTTAGTCCCAAAACACATATGGGTAATGTTGGGGCCAAACCCATATGACTCGGTTCCATCTCAAACCCAAGCAAATCCCGCCCATCCCGCCCATTTTGCCACCTCTAGTATAATCTCAATACCCTAGGTTTTGATCTTCTCTCCTAAGGTCATTTGCCTGAAGCCATGGACCATACTAGCTTATGCAAATGGAAGATGTCCTTCCTTCAGTAGCTTGGGATAGCCTCAATGGATTATTTTGGTTGGTTGACCACTCCTACATAACTGATATTGATTCTTTATTATAAAGCACTATCGTTTGGACAAAAGGGAACAGAGAGAACAATTTGTCATTCCAATTGCAAACTTACCGGCAAATTTGGCACATGCCAAATGATCTCCGCCTATCCGTTAGATGATGAAATGGATGTCGAAAATTAGATTCAGGAAATTTCATGCATATTAATTTGTTATCAGCTCCTATTAATGTCAAATAATAATATTCTGGCTATGCCTCTATAAACCAATTATAGTATTGAAATACATAATATGCATAGTTATAAACCGTTAAGAAACCTTCACTTCTACAGAATTGGAATAAGCCATAGATTGGAACCAGAGAACAATCCATGCTCGTACTTTCTACCGTTACATTCTACCGACAATCATCAATTCTAGCAGTTCTAGCAGCAAGCATTGTCATATGTGTTAGCACCATGTTTATATGATTTGAAACTGTCTTACTTTAACCAAACGAGCCCAAACAGATTAAAGAATAGCATAAGGAATACATACAGATTAAGATATTATAGGTCCACCACAGGGTAACCCAAAAATCAATATTACAACAGTGATTCTCAAACAGAGATTGCAGCCCCCAAAATATCAACCAAGGAAGATCATCTAACACATTTTAATTACTTCAGGACGCAAATATTGATATCAACATGAGGCTATACGAACAACATTCTTTACTTCCAGAGAATATAGTTTATATAGTACTCTGATATACAAGCACAGCCACTGTCCTTATTCTTGAAAGCCGAGTAAATAAACAAGGTATTGGACGTTGGTTGCAATGAAGAGCGACTTGATTTAAATCAGATTAATGGTAAAGGAAACATAAGGATGTGCATCAGCATCAGCCCCAAAACCACTAAGCGGTCCTTCATCCTCAGTTTTCCAGTAGGTGCTGTAGTTGCACAGATAAAGCCATTGAAAAATCAACATTTTGATCAGCTCAAGATGAACACCAAATTCATGTATTTGTGGAACCATATTAAGTGGCCCAAAATGTTGTTATATGTTTTTTCACCAAAGTTTAACAAAAAGAATAAACTTAAAAGAACATTTACTCAGTTGGCTTTAGGGGAGGAAAAAGGGGTAGACCACCTACAGAACATATGGCACATAAAAGAGATTGCACAATAAACTGACCTGAAGCAAGTTGTGAATATACTAATAATTTTGAACCTTTACCAACCAAGAACATACAATTTCAAGTTACAGTTCACCAATCCACATATGAAAGAATTCCATGTCTAATTTACACTAGATCCAGAATTACTCCCTATAACGCCATATAAGGACCTTAGAACCAAATTTCTACTCAAAATTCAGTTAATCTGAATCTTTGCAAGTCAATTGCAATTGGAATGTGCCAATGTTAAAAAACAAAGAAGCTTGATATGTGATTAATACCTGTTTGAACTGTCACACAAACCTTCCAAGATGGAGCGCACTTTCTTTTCACTTTTCACAGATGGTGACAATACAGCAGACTGAAACATCAATTTTCCAATGATTTATAAGCCAAATACTCAAGTAACAACTCTAAATGAAATAGCCAGAAATGTAATTTGGAGAACAACATAGAGCACTCAGCAGTTTAATTACCAAAAAAGATGGTGGAAGGCCATATCTAAGAATGCTCTCAGCAAAGATACGTACAGCACAAAAGTGCATCCAGGAGATAAATACCTGTTGGAAATAGGCAACCAAAAAATTTCAAGCTTCAATAAAGCGCTGCTACCTTAAAAGAAAGAGGGAGGCGGAAGGGGAGTGGGAGGTGGGGGAGGGGAACTCTAAATGACTAAATGTTGAACAAGGCAGAAAGAGGAAAGAAAAGTTATTTACCATAATCCTCATGATTCTATCCATTTTATTTCAATATTTTAGCAGCAGAATTATTCTTAAAGACATGACAACAGCTGATGCTAGAAATTATTTGCTAATAGACTGTAACATCACTCTAGGAAACACATATAATCATAAAAAGACGTACATTTCAAGCTACATGACATTTATAACTTTATGCCAAATTTAACTACATGGCCTGCTCTTGGACATTAATTCATCAAACCATCCATCATACTCGTAATTATCTTTTAATCTCAGGACCATTTGTACTGTGGTCATGTGCATTTCATATATTGTCAGACAGACCAGTTTACTAGAGTTCCACTTTATTTTAGCAATGAATTATACATTAAGCAGGTCTAACTGAATACTTGCTAGGTAGCAAACAACTCTCAGTGTCATCATCCCCTAGTTCATGAAGCTGGTAGACTCAATATACCAAAGCATGTGTGAATTACACGTGCAGATTCTTATTTATACTCACAGATGTAAGCAAATTGGTGTTATTTCAATTATTGGTTGTGCTCAAAGGGACAGAATCTTCAACACAAGGTAAGGATATGATACTTTTTTTTTATAGTGTAAGTTGGAGGACTCGAACCCGAGACCTCTTGCTTACACTCCCTCCCCCCATAACACCCAACCCATCCCTCCCCCCCAGGTAAGGATATGATACATAAGTATTTCTCGAAATAGATAAACAATTAACAGAAGTCCATTATGGACCCCACGACAGACTGCAGACAGTCTATTACCAAAGTAGCTGGTTACCCTCCTCTTGTTACCATCAAACTACATTCCAGATGCATTAATCAAGTGGTAGAAGAAGAAAGGAATGTTAACAGGGTTTGGTCATTTTCAACTGAATCGGAGGCCACAGCATGACATGTGAGTTAGGAAAGAAAGGATTGTGATTAGATTTTCGGCCCTAACATAACATAAGTAAACAAATTTTGTGCCTTCAAAAAAAAAATAAAGTGAAAGATTTTGTGCTGAAATGATGACAGGAAACCTGATCCAGGACAACCATGAGCCAGTTAAAGTAACTGAAGGACCAATAATTCGTTGCAAATGTGAAGGACTAAAACAAGATCCTTTAGACAGCAAGCTATGACTTTTGCTATGCTTGATATCATTCTTTTGCCTTTGTTAAACTGTTGCAGCTATGTAACATGCATGAATAAAATGGTCAATCAAAAGAAAAATGGGAGCATTTACCAGTTATCATTATAGTAAGGTGAGTAGTTAATATCCTCGAAAGTGCATCCAACTCATGATGAAACAGCAAACCCAGTCTTAAAATTTAAGTATTACTTTGACAAACATCAATTAAAGCAAAAATCACAGAAGTAATAAGTGCCAATTTTAGTACTTTCTTTTTTCTATAGCAAATTTTGACAATTAATAATGTAAATAGAAAATCATGAAAAAATTTTTCGAAAACCTGTCACAGAGCAAGTTACCTCTCCATAACTGGTGTAGCACCATTGTAGCAGAGAGCTTCTAAATCTTTCCTGGTCTTGCATCAGTTTTTCTAGTTCCTGCTTCCGACTCTCTTGCGTTTCAGAATTGTACTCGAAATCTCGAATCTGACCAATGTTTATAGCAAAACCTTCATGAAACGATCTTAAAGCATTCAATGCTTTTAGCAAGAGATTTTCCAATAAATAATAGCCTACAAGATTGACTAACTCACTTGAAAAGCTCTTTCACGTGCTTTTGTCCTGAAGTTGTCAGCATCACGGCTGAACAGTATAACAGTGTAAAGAGCATACTCATTGTCCTCATACAGCTTCTTCGAGGATCTTGGGACCTAAACCAATAAGTTCCACATGAGAAAGTACTCTTTATGTCTATAATATGCACTCTGCTAGCAGAATAAAGAGAGACATGATGTACAAAACGGAGACAAAAAACACAAGGAATGAAGTATTGTATCATGTTACAAGCCCCATTTCTTATAAAACTCAACTTGATTGAAATATCTCAACAAAAGCTTCATGCATACACAGAGCGGGACCACCAAAAGCAACGAATGTCAAACAGAAACATATAACTAAGTTCTCACCACATAGGTTGAGAGTGTCTCATAACTCGCCAGCCAATCCTTCTGGGAATATTTTGGAACAATAGCAAGCAGTGTGGTTAAGTGTTCAGAAGTGACAATATCCTCTGGCTTCACCAAATTGGATAGATCACGAACTGCTAAGCTGTATTAGGTTAATTTATAAAATTAGCAAGAAATAAGCTCATACAATCTGTCTACTTCTTCAATACTTGATAAAGCTATGCCTATTTCCACCATCCAGCAAGTTAATATATATACTACTTTGATCCACTGAACAATAAATACAGGTGATACCTTCCTGTCTGCTTTCTGTTAATGGCATTGAGTTGACTACGTACGTTATTGTACTCAGCAACACGAACCTATCACATACAATCCACAACTTAATCAACATGATACAATGATCTCCAACCTCAAAGGCTAGAGGCTAAAAAAGGTTGATGAACCAAAAAGATGAACAGATGTTGATGTAGTTAAATAAAACTACTACACTTTAGATCCTCAACAAGCAAGAAACTGGAGAAACAGAAGCAAAGAGCCTGTCTATGAGGATTTCAGTAGTAACCTCTATGAATTGGAGAGCACCAGGTTTTAACCAAGAAGCAAGGAAAAATCTTATTTCACCTTTTGACACTGAAACATATTTTCTCAACTTAAAGTACCACAACTCACAAATAAATAAGCGAAAAAGGTAAAATCAATAGATTGATGATAAACCAAATACATGGTACATATCTGACTTAACAGGTATATTTCCCCTCTAAGCAACCCAACAGAAAAAAAAAAAGGTTCATTGAAAGCTAAATGAAAGAAGCAAGACAAAGAACAAATAAGCAAACAAGATTGACAAACAAATGCTGCAAATTGATGCATTTTCAGTTTTAAAACCTAAATGCTTACAGTAATAACATAACATACTAAGCTTTCTCCTGCCTTTATACAAAATAAAAATAATAAATAATACTTAATTAGAGAGAAAATTCTTTTACACACACATCAGAATGAGACAACTTGCACATCAACCACTATTTACAATACTCCTACACAACTTAAGTCCTTAAATATGCACATAGAAATGCTTAGACATCCATATCCTAATAATTACACATAAAAATGATCGCTACCTTAAGGTCATCCTCAATCTTGGCTATTTGTGTATGTATTCCATCCACAATCTCCCTCAACGGTGACATTGTTGGATATTTAGCTTCATCCCATACAAATCTAACATAGAATCAAACAAAAGTGAATGCAACTTTTAATAAGGAATCACTTTCAATAATCTTAAAAATGAAATCTCAAGGTACCTAGTAAGATATGAGTCAACAGGAACCCCATCGACTGTGAGAGAGCTACTGACCACACCTGAAACCTTCTCCAATTCCTCAATTTGCCTACGTATCTTGTGAGATACTCCTTCAATGAAGCTGTTATTCTGCCAGTATTACATTACACCTCAGCTTCATCTCATTTCTATCCTCTTCTATGACTGTTTTTTGTAGCAGTGGCAGTAGACACATAAAGTACAAACTTTAATTAGAAATAAAGAATGTACCTTGAGAAGATCATCACTGAGTGCTAACAGCGAGTCCAGTGTTCCCACCCGAAGATTAGGAATGTTAAACTGCAAAGAAGTGTTTAAGTGCAATCAATTAATTGTCATTTTCACGATCCACAAAATTAAACTAGCAATTACATATCTCATGCAAGGTGTGTGTGTTTTTATCTGTCAGAGAATAAATTGAATAGCTCTCAGTACCCGATAAAGTGGGGTATCAAAGGAATGTTTGGAAATTGATTCTTGCAGGCGACTCCAAAGGGAAGAAGGTGATGAATTGTTTTGGATTGGGAGCGAAACTATCCAATACCGTGTTGTCATTGCATTCAGCACAGAAATCTGCCATTATTCAAGTCAATTTTGGATTGTATATTAGTTATCCATAACAAGACAAGAGCTATTTATGAAATCACTTCAATACAAATCAGAAACTCATTTTCTAGCCAGGGGCAGCAGCATTCGCAGTTCAGAGTTTTTGTTTCTACAAGAAAGAAAAGAGCTACTCTTTTTATTTTTCGGCTAAAAGCATCTACAAATCAATGAACAATAAAGCAGAAAATAATGCTGTATCACTTCCGTTCGAGTCATGTCAAAAAATCAGAATATGCCAAAAATTTTCTATCAGTCAACCAAAGATAAAGAAGCTTTCTTGATCTATTTTTGTCAGAATATGCCAAAAATTTTCTATCAGTCAACCAAAGATATAGAAGCTTTCTTGATCTATTTTTGTCCAAAAACCTTTAGGCTGCGTTTGGATCAATAGATTTGATTTGGAGAAGAATTTGAAATGATTGGATTTCAAACCCAAGTAATTGAAATCCTCTGCATTTGAATTACATTGTTTGGACAAGCTTTAAAATTTGAGAAAATGATTTCAAATTCAGTTTTGAAATCCACAGCTTGGATTAATCACAACTAAGAATTTCAGATCCTCCTTTTCTTTTTTAGGTTAAAAATAATATTATTCTATTAAAAACTATTCTTGGATATAGAAACAAGCATACACAAGGATCAAAATAAGTTAATTCCTTATAGGTTAACATCTTCTCTACGATTACAACTCAAGAGACTACCAAGATAATGTTTCATAACCAGTCAATATTACTGTTTTTCATCCTTTGTGCTTAGAGTCCTATTAAGAGATATGTTAATACACTGGAGCCTCCAAGAAGCTTTTTCCTCCCAATCACAGAATAGCAATAACATGCATTTCAATTAGGTCATGACCAAAATCTGAATACTTGACTTCAAGCTTAGCAACTAAAGTATGAAAAAATCAAATGGGTTCTCTTCTTGTGTGCTTATTGATGCAAAAAAAACCTTTTCAGGTTTAACTAGACATTTTGGATTTTCCCATTGGATCTATCAGCAAAACCAGATTTCCTGCTCAAACAAGACCCACAAAATAGCAGACAAAAAAAAAATCAATACATTGAATTTTGTATGACTGGAAAAGTTAAAAGGTTACCATCAATTGTTTGGAAGAGTAGGAAAAACAAAACTACTTTAAGGCCTGGGAAATCATGCAGTCAACTTCGAAGTCTGTCACATGCAACATTTGCTTCACATATATAATTTGATTTTGTAAGAATCAAATCACATTACCAATGTTCCAGGAAAAACTTCAAATGTAATAAAATATTTGCTTCATCCTACAATGATAGCTCATCCAAGGCGCTGAAAGCTCCAGCCCCTCCCCCCGGCCCCCCAAGAAAGACAATTAAGTTTCTGGCATGCAAGGGAGAAATGTAGCCAGTAATATGGTGAATGTAATGATTCAGCAAGCAAAGCTCCTCATAACTTTCTCCAACTTTTCTGGAGCCAACTATAGACTTTCTTTTCTTTAATGTAACTTGAGTTTTGCATTGCAGATAACTAACAAAGCTTTGAGTACCAGAAACAAGCCGCTTTGCCATATAAGATTCACATGAGAAGCAAACTAGCAGCTGGCTCAAGATGGCTAGAATGGAGAAAAACATCAGAATAAGCTTAGCCTAGGCCTGTCCTCAAATAATTATGCCATATTGTTAGACTGGGAGGTGATTATGCCTTGATCCATTATAATTAAACGCTTAGTCTTTGTTTCTGCAGCCAAAAACTCAATGAGGAGAAACCACAGCATTTTGTGTACAAATTTTTCAGAAGGAAATACCCAGTCTGATAACGTAGTGGATCAAGAAGTATAGACTTCATAGTTTTTGAGGATCTTTAACCTGAGATTTTATAAGGGTCAAACCCGTTTAGCTGCAGTCCTGCTCCACATGCCTAGGAAACTATGTGGGATCTTCATATTACTCACTTAACTTCAGTTGGATTAATTCACCCAACAAACTCTAAATTTCCAGAGTTCTACGACATCCTTAATATGCAATCTCATCTCAATTTTTGCAAAGTTAAAATCACCAATTCCATCTTAAAACTGCATGAGTTGATGTGCTCATGTTAAACAGCACAGCATATATGAATATACCTCTTGCAATATCAATGGCAAGAAAATTTGCATCTGATATATTTTAATATAAATCTAACAACTAATTTATGTCATTCATAAATCACTGTCAAACTGCCCTCAAGGATAACTATTCATTTAAGATGTACTTGGAAGCACCATATACCTATTTGAATGTGAATATACTGGCAAAGTTGAAATACTTCAGAGGATCAGAATATGACTAATTAACCAAGGCATGCATTGCCAAATCAAGCTAAGAAGAAGGAAGCAAAATGAATCCAACCTTAAAGAGTATGAAGAGATTTATGCTTTTTAATCAAAAGCAAATTTTCACAGCAAAACTGCCAAACTGGAGCTTTTGCTGATTCATTAGACCATTTACAGGGGAAATGAAAATGGTTTGAAAAGTTCCTGATTTCTATTTTGTTCAATTGGTGTATTCACCCTTGAAGAAATTAAAAAAAAAACTTTAATAGTTCAAGCATATAGCAATGTTAAGTGTGCTACCAAATAAAAATGACCCAAGGAAAAAAAGAATATTCACTTCAATTTATCCATCTCAATATTCATCCAAAGTTATGATATTTTCGACCTCTATTTCCACCATGCAATTGATGCTAGTTATACAAATTAATAGTAGCAACTGGTTAGTCTCGCATAGGGTTTGACTGGTTTGTCTCCAATATTGGGATCAGAAAACCTATTCAAACAAAAAAGAACCCCAGATATATGAACATTAAACTTAAAAAGAATGCTATTTCACTCGCAATTCTATTCAAATCATGGTTCAAACACTCAGCCGAGTCCGAGGCAACCCGACCTAGTCGTCACTGGAACTTCAGCCTCCATTCCACAAACGGTCTGTCATATCCCGGAGACAGTAGATCCAGTGAAAACTCATTCAGACTAGGAAAATTTGGGCTGAAACGACTCCGGGACTCAAAAGAGCAGCCAACTCTACCCAGTCAACCCATATTGACACATAGATATCCATGAACAGAGGCTTTCACCATGATTTTCAGAGACTTTAAGGGTGAAAACAATTTTTTTTTTAAAAAAATTTATCCACATACAATTAATGAGAAATTGCACAGAAAGACAGCTATAACAAATCAATCTTTAAACCAAAATCAATTCTCTTTGAAGACTCTTCTTCACTAAACAGCAAGTGGGTGGTGGAGATTCAAGAGAAGGAGAGGGAAAAATAAAAGGGCAAAGAAGACGAGGAGGCTTTCTCATCAATCGCACGGGCAGTGGTGAAATTTGGAGAGGAGAGGGAGGAAAGAAGAATGAAAAGGCAGATCCACTCGAGGGAGGAGATGGCTACTGAAGTCAAAGTTAAAGCACGGTAGTCCTTTGGTTGCTTTTGAGCTGATAATTCCCAATCTGCTTTGAAGCTTTACAATGTCGAAAAGATAAAAGGGATCATTTCAGCAACCTCCCCTGAGGTTTCCGATAGTATCACTTGGAACAAACAACCGGAATATCAATTTTCGTCCAAAAAGCTCTACAGAACAAACAACAATAAACCCAAAAGGAATCCCGAAAACAATGCTATATCACTATCACTTTCTCTTCAAACAAATCTAAACAATCAGAAAACACCCAAAATTCTTATCAACCAATCAATAACCTCAGGGCAATAAACCTACATCAAAACGCAAATCGCAGTCCTAATTATTCAACTCATAACTCTCGAAGCAATTAATGAACTAAATAACGACAAATTAGAGCACATTATAAAAGAAAATTCACCCCAGAACAATTGCGCAATACCTGAATAGAATTACTAAAAATTTCTGGGAAAAACACTACCACTAATATAATTGCCAAATAAAAAAAAGGTAAAAGCAAACACTTACCAGGCAACAAGTGGTGAAATAAATTTAAAAAGGGAAAAAAAAAAAGAAAATGGACAAAAATTTGATATCTCCGAATCCGATAAAAAGCAGAAGGGATTAAATGATGCAGAGGAAGAAGGTTACCTCGGAGATTGACGAGATTAGTCCGTGCAAGAGAGACTATTGTACAGATCTTGAGACTCAGATTTCTGATTTGTTTCGGTTTTGCTCCAAAGTAGTAGGTTTTTTTTTTGTTATTTTTTCAGTGTAAATGGAGGTCAAGTAGCAGTATTCCTTTTGAGATCTCAGATTTTAATTTTTAAATGCTTAGTTATTAATATATATATATATATATATATATATATGTAAATAAGAAAAAGGTCCCTCTACCATGCAGCAGCTATATATATATATAAAAAAAAAAAAGAAGTATTATTTGCTTATATAAAAGTTTTGTATCACGGTGCAACTGATATGACAAAAAAATTATTTGCTCATAATAGTACTATGCAGCTGATATGTTCCTCTACCATGCAGTCAGTTAAAAAAAAAAAAAAAAGAGGTATTATTTGCTTATATAAAAGTTTTGTATTACTATGCAGTTGATATGACAAAAAAATTTATTTGCTTATAATAGTACTATGGAGCTGATATATAAAGAGGTATTATTTACTTATATAAAAATTTTGTATTACGATACAGTTGATATAACAAAAAATTATTTGCTCATAATAGTACTATGCAACAGCTATATATAAAGAGGTATTATTTGCTTATATGAAAGTTTTGTATTACGATGCAATGAATATGACAAAAAATTATTTTGCTCATAATAATACTTTGCAGATGATATATATATACACACACACACACATATATATATATATAGAGAGAGAGAGAGAGAGTGGTTATAAAAGTTTTGTATTATTTGTCAATTATTCTCACAGGAATTGACTTAAGAGTTTAGAAATTAATTTGTGGACAATAGTATGAAAAAAAAGATGTGTCGATTATCAGCAAATAATTATGTGTAGTTAATATTATAATTTAAAATCGTCTAAAACATTGAAAAAGTTAAAAATTGAGAGCAAATGCATATAAAATTGTGTTCTCCTATCATGTCTTTAGATCTAATAGCGTGTCAATGTAATTAACAAGATTTTTTTAACATCCAATAGTGCATCAATATAACTGATAGGATTTTTTTTAGGAGTGCAGAATGAGTTTTTTTTTTTTAACGGGTGCAACACAAGGAGTTATTGGGTTTTTCTCTTTTTTTTTTTTCTTTTTTATAAGGTACCATGAGACTATCTAGTAACCACTAAGAGAGACTTGAATCCAGCAACATGAGAGTTAAGTCTCTCTTCAACTCAATATCAAGAGTTCTAATTCCTCACTTGCATTCTTTTCATGATGATTTTCTAGGAATAAGTCCATCCAGCATGCTAATGAACTAGTTTGGATTAGAGATGGTCTTCCTATTTTGTCAAAGTGTAAGAGTAGGTTAGGCAAATATCATTGCAAAAAAAAAAAAAAAGATTTTTGAATTTATTATGAAGTGAGGATGGAAGATTAAGTTTAGTTTCTTTTTTTCCTTTTTCCTTTTTTTCCATTTGGGGTGTAATTGAAAGTTTTGGTTTGTTATATCTTTTTAAATATTCAATTTGCTAATAATAGATACCTTTTAATAATGACAGGGATATATCAAATTTTTACGTTATATAGTTTGTCTTAAATTTTCTAAGAGCACAAATAAATAAAAAAATTAAATTATAAGTAAATGATGATTATAATATTGTAATAAGCATAAAAATAAGTAATTCTAAAAGGAAAGTGAAGCGAAATAGCGACGTGAGGGAAGTGGAAAAAAAATAAAAAAATAAAAAATAAAAGAAAATAATGAAAAAGAAAAATAAGGGAATCAATAAAAAAAAAAAGTAACAAAATAAAATCTTAAGGGCACTTTGGTCTTAAAATATCAAATAGATGGCAAAGTGCTTATTTAATGAGTTCAGAAGAGTAAAATGCAACTACAAAAAAAGTTCAGAAAGGTTTACAATTTAGTGCATTTAATCCTTGTCTTAACAATACTTTGTGGCAACTATTACAAGGCACTAGGGAGTCTATTTCCTACTTTAATATCTTGAACAAGTTTATTGGCAAACCTAAGCATAACTAGATGATGATAATATTATTGTTTTCTTGCCTTTTAACAAAAAAAAATTTTTGCATCGGGGCAGTGGGAGAGCGAGGGCATTGGCTTTTAGTAACAAAGTTAAAAGTTCCTTTGGGAGAGCATATCTCCTTTTGGAGCTTTCCTCACCAAAGCATATCGTTTATTTTCTAGTGTCTTTCTTCTTCAAGTATTATCCTATTCCTTCCATATTCTAACCTCTGTTGTACTCAATGGCATCTTTGAATCTTCACAATGTTATCATTACTCCTTTCTTATTCATTACTCCTTCATATATTATACCTCTACTTTTGAATGTCAGAATCTATTATCCGGTATATTCCACTTATGTATGGTTCAGTTTCATTTAACCAAGTCTGGTAAATGGTCATTGCTTTGCGGTGGTTCTTCTATTTTAATGGATGTGCTGGCAGATTTCATCTATTAGGATGAGTTGAGAATTGTGAATTAGAGTATGGCAGCAACAACTCAAATGAACGTAGTGAAGTCCCTTTTGGTACTTCCTTTGTACCCAACCAACTATGTGTAACTTGGTGGGGTCCTTTTGTGGTCCACCAGTCCCTAGTATCTAACGATATATAACAAGATTTGATCTTTGTGACCTAGGTTATCTAACTGGCTATCGCCATCTTGGCATTGATATTTTATGTGAGTGGGTTGAGTTATATTGGCATCCACAAGTGTAGGTACTTTTGAGGGAGGGTAACTTCTTATTTAGATTTTCTTCAGTAGAACATATGTTACTTATTCTTGATAACTGTCCATATTTGGTTTATGGTGCACTTCTTACCTTGCATCTGTGGGTTGTTGATACAACCATCACTTCCATAGTAATCATTTAAATCTTAATATGGTGCAAGTTCTTTGTGAGGACGTGCAAATTCCTTATATTTTTCTTAAAAATTCCCTTTTATTTGGAAATTATTATTTTATAATAACCCTACTACCCAATCAACCCACAATAAGTGCAAGTGAACCTAGAAAGTAGGGTTTCACTTTTCGTTTTTAAGTTAGCGTGAATTAGGGTTTTTACGTTTATCCATAGTGTGACTATCCGGTGCAGAGTGTGGATTAAATTTGGTGATTTAGAGTGATTAGAAGTAATAATAAAGTTAGTGAATTAGAAGTTAGAACCCTAGTATACGCGATTTAAGGAAAAACGGTTCGAATCGACGGGTACCGTTCGCTACCGATTGAACACACCATTTGACCACCACTTTCCTACCATACAATACCATTGATATGAGTGTAAAATATCACCCCATTTTTCAGCTAAGCTTGGCCGAAATATTTGACCAAAAAAACTAGGAAAAAGGACAAAATGTGAAGGTTAATCTTAAAGCAACAAGTGGCGGCCATCTATTGGTTTGTTGACTAATTAATTTCCACCATCTTTATCACAAAAAACTACTCAATTTACCCCTCATTTTCAGTACACCAGCCGAGAGAGAGAGGAAGAAAAGCCAAGAGCAAGAAACCACAATCCATCTTGAGTTTGATCCACTTAAGTGAGAAAACAAGAAATCTAAACCGATTAATCAATAGTTTGAGAGTTTGGGAAGCTTAAGGAACTAGAAATTTCAAAGAGAGGTGGAGGATATCCTTTGAAAGCTTGTTCTTGAGGTATTTTGGCTGTCACTTATCTTTGGTTCTTTTACTTTTGTTTAAGTTGTTATATAACTCATGATTTGGTTAAATTGGTAGCTATGAAAGTAGTTGTAGTGATTTTGGGAGAATTGGTGAGTTAGGGTTTGTATTGAACAGCCATATTTTTTCTTCTTTAGATGGATTATGATGGGAATATGAAGATTGGCACTTGTAGGCATAAATTCCAGATTTTCGGTTTTGCACCTCCCCTGTTCTGACCGGCACTGTTTGACCATGTTAGAGGCCGAATTAGGCTTAGCACAAAACATGAAAGTTGTTAGAGAATGATGTTTTATAGTTTCCTGCAAAATTTCAGCCCAATCCGAGTACTGTAGCTTGTGAAAAGACAAACATACCCTTGAGACTGCCCGAGGTAGCGTTCAATAGACAGTTTTAACATTTCTTCATGTTGGCTGCGTTTTTCATCTTGATCCGTACCAAACCAGTCTTTGGCCAAAACATGAAACTTTTATCCCTATGTTTCAGCTTTCCAACGCAATTGAAAACACCTCAATCGGACTTCGATAGCCTGAGTTATTGTCGTTTACGTATAGTGCGGTTAACTAACCTGAAAATGAGATTTTGGTTCTGTAATTCGAAATTTTGACCTAGATACACTACGAACTGGATTAAGTGGTCTGCATCAAAGTTGTAGCTCTCTGTCTTAACTTCGAAATGGTATAACTTGTACTTCAATCCAATAAGCGTAGTTTCGGTTATGTCCGATACGCTAAGTAGCAGTGAATCTGCCTTTTTGGTTTCTTAGCTTAAAGCTCTTTTCCGATCCTTTTCCTAGCTAAATTTTGTATTTGAATGACTTTGAGCCTATTGAACGGCTGTTGTGATGAATTTATATTGTGTATGACTTTGGGATTGATTGAGGAAAAGAATGAAGCCATAAATGACTAGAAAATAGGTAAATACAAAGGGCGTGCTGCCCAAATTTACACTCAAGGATTAGGTAACGATTTGAGAACGAATACCATATGAACCATCTAGGATATTTGTGTCTTCTTTTATCGAGGTATATAAGTTTGAATTTGGCCGAAACTAGTACATTTAGAAAAATGAAAATTTACGACTAATAGAAATACGTTTTCTTCATTTCTTCGACTCAAATGGATATTTCAAAGTTTTACGAGCGAGCATAAGTTTTTCAAATATTTTACTCATGTCCTTTGGTTTCAATGTACTCTTTTCACTACCAAAACCAGATTTATATTTCATACTAGTACGTATTTGAATTTCTTTGAATCACTTAAATCTTTGACGGTTGAAACATAATGTGTTCTTTTGATTATATTAGGGTTCATCGGTGACTGACTGTATTATTCGACAAGATATTTTGGATATTATTTTGCGTAAATAGGTAAGTGTTCCTTGTTTGTTATATTGTTCTTGACTTCATGATTTCACGGCTTGTTATTATTATTCGATAATGTGCTAAGTGCCTTCAATGATTGCCAAAACGAGTTTTACAGGCGAGTGTGTACTTTATCACACTCGACCTAGACGAATGTAAAATTTTCAATGATTGAATGATTGAAACGTTACTTGTGTATGAATGTAAGCCTTTTGGCTGAACTGGGCCCTACCCTTCGTTACCGATCGACTCGAATCAGAAGCGGACTCGGTCGAGCGATATGGTGACATTGTGTGAATGTTTGGTATACTCGAGTATTACCTTGTAGTCTGGTGGAGCCTGACCAACGTCCAGAAGGGGGTGAATGAAATGAATGAACGAATGTCAATGCAAATGAGGGGTTTTATTTACAAAAATGCATTTTCAAATGATTGGAGGAATAAGGGAATGAAAGGAGAATGAATGAACGAATGAATGAATGGCTCCCTGTGAGCACGTATGCTTTTAACGAATGTGTTATTATCACTTTCATTGTAAATGTTTCTTGACTTATTGATTATCTATGGTTAATGTATTGGATTGCTTATGTGATTATGCGGTCAGAACCTCACTGAGCTTATAGCTCATCCCTTTAGTTTTGTTTTCCTTAATAGGGGAAGGCGAGTAAGGACGAGAGCCCGGTATAGACTAGCTTAGACTAGTTTCTGATTTTTTTTTTTTATGGTTCTCGCCCTACCTTTTGGCACGGGTTGGACGTATGAAGAATTGAGAACCTTTATATATTCGTCGTTTGTACTCCCTTTTGAGATAGAAATGTATATAAGTTTCGCTTTAAGTTTGAATTGTTGCTATATGTATTCCTGTGGTTTTATTCCGGATTTATTTAATGACTGAAGTGAACGACTGAGTTCCAGTGAGAGCTGGGCAGGCGGTCCGCCGAACCCTTTGGTTCGGCTTAGGGGGAGGTGGGGCTGTCACATTCTTGGCTTTCCACTAGAATATATTAACAGAGAAGATGGTGAATTCCTAGTGTCCATTGTAGGACAAGTAGAGGAGATTGACTTCCAGGAGGGACCTTCTTGTAACTTACAATACCTTTGAGCTGGTGTCTAGCTATTCACTAAAGACTCTCTTCTCAGTAGTTCTCTCTTGAAGTTAAGAATAGAACGAATAGTGCGAGTCAAATGCTATTATGAGAATGTTTTTAAAGTCTGCCATCATTGTGGAGTCATTGGCTACTCTTTTAACAATTGTTCCATCACTACTTGTCATTAGTAACAATTGTTCCATTATTAGCAAATTTTATAACATCATTCGCAAATGCCAAGTGAGTAATACGGGGACAATTATTAGGAACTTTAAAACCTACAAAATTCGATTGCATGGATAAAAAAAATCAACCCCCTAGAAAGCACCTCCACTCCAATAATAAACAAGATTGGTGATAAGGGATCTTCCTGACAAAGACCCCTTAGAGACTTAAAAAAGTCATAAGATGGTCCACTAACAAATACTGAAAACTAAACATTTGACAGTAACCTCCATATCATGTCTATGAATTTCTCCCCAAAACCAAATCGTCGCAATACATGGATAATGTGAGGATGCGAAAAATTTCCTTATTTTATATTACTTTTTTTATTTCTTTGAATATATTTTCTTTACTTTACTTTATTACCTTAATTACTTAGATATTTTTATAAGTGAGACAAATTTTTAAATCATTTTTCTTGTACATATTAGTTCATGTTAAATTCGAAATGCATTATGGAAGTGGGATCCGCTAATGCGGCAAGTGCAATAAATTTTTGAAGATAAGGAGGAGTTTTGCATAAAGAAATATTATTTTATAAGATGCCAAGCAATAATTAGAAATTAGCTAGATAGTTTAGCCTTTAGAAGACTAAAAAAGATGAGGATTAACCTTAGTGAACCAAGTGTCGCATAACCCTTGGAGATTTGACTTTGACTACAATCTTTCTTATCCTTTAATAAAACCAAATTTGACCAAAATTCCTTCCATGTTCTTCCAAGCTTGACCGACTCTCTTGAGGGAAAAAGGAAAAGGAAAAGGAAAACTTCATCTTCAACCTCAATTTCTCGCTTGAATCTTGAGTTTTAACCAACAATCTTGCAAACTGCTCCATAAAAGGTGATATCTAAGGAAGGTTAAAGGCTTTAGTAGAGAGATTTTTGGGGAAGAAGCACTTGGTTTCCATTTTTCTTGGAGTTTCAAGGTAACTATGGCAAGAAACCCTTTTTATTTCTAATACTTGCATACTAGTGGTTTTAGAAATTGATTTTGGTAGTTTACATGGAAAAATTCATGGTTTGAAGTGGTGATATGAAAATTATAACTTTGATGGTTAAATTTCAACCCTTATATGATGCTTGAACTTGGCCATGATTTGATAGCTTTATCATGTTATTTATCTAGCTTTTATATGTTAGTTTGGCTTGTTTAAGGAAAATTTCAGCTTGTAGTTGAAATTTCAGCTTAGGGTTTCCAAAATTAAGCTTTATTGTGGTTGATATTTGAGCCATGAATTGGCTATTTGGGGATGGTTTTATGGCCTTAATCGAGTGTATTTAATAGCTTATGACTTGTGGTTGTGATTGAAGTTGAATTGAGATAAAATTTGGTGTTGAGTTTGGATAGAAAAGTAAAGAAAACAAGGGAAGTGCTGCTGAAATTTTTACTACTTCCTCTCTTGTGAAATAAGTGAGATAAGAGGGATGATTTTGGGTTGGTTTGAATTTAGGTTACATGTGATTTCTTGCGTGCACCTTGATGGTAGCGTATAAGCTGAAATGTTGATGAAATCATGTGAAAAGTAAGAGGAAAAGTGATGGTTCCTTCTAGTGTGCTTTCTAGTTGCATTTCTTTCACTTTAAGTTTGAGGTTGGTTGTCTTCTTAGCTATTTTGTTGCCGGAAATTCTAGCCATGAATTGACATGAAGACTCTTTGTTTATTCATGTTCTTAGGTCCAAATGTTTCTTTTCACTCCAAAATCGCATTTGCACCTTTGCACTAGTAGTTAACTTGGATAGGCATACAACTCATAGTCTATCCTAAATTATGAATTCCATTCACTTGGTTTTGGATATGGGGACCATAATTATTTTACCTTGGTTGTTCTTAGAGTTTGTCGGTGATCAAGGACATAATTTGGAAGGAAACTTTTAACATTATTTTTGCTTGAATTGGTGAGTGTACCACTCGCATGACTTGTTGTTTAACCGATTTACTTATGCTTGAAATTTATGACTTGAATGACTGTAACTTTAGTTTATCCTGAACGGAATGAGGGTGTACTTTATCACACTCGTTTCCCCTGACTATTTGATTGATTAGCCATGCAATTTGGATTTGTTATTTGTGCATGAGTTGATGTCGTTTGGAAGATAATATCCAATGACCTTATTGTGAAATTTGAGATCAAACCTCATTGGTAGTCAATCAAATCGAGCTAGCAAATGTTTGGTCGAGGTAGAATGACGAACCATAAGGAAACTATTACTAATTCACTAAACATTTCTAATATTTGGTATATTTGAGTATTACCGCCACTGTTAAGGGGTATGTTTGGTGGATGGAAACTGATATAAAGTGGGAATCTATGGTCATGATTTTGCTTCTTTAAACATTGACGGAGTGTCAACTGGTTTGGATCAAATTAATGCAACGGGAAACTTGGCACTTGAGAGCCATCTGTATCCTTTTACTTGAATTACTTTGTCTAAGTGGGGGTGTTTACTTATATTTTTATTTGATACTTATATGTGATCGATTAAAATTGTAATTGTATGATTCTTGACTGCGTGACCCTTTTGGCACCTCATTGAGCGAAAACTCACTCTATTACTTTTGTTTTCCTTTCAGGGGGCAAAATTTTTGGAGCGTGAATTTTGAGGAAAGAGTTGAGTTAGTTATAGTTTGTTTTTGTTTAAACTCCTCTGTATTAGTAAACCTCACTTGTATTTGTATAAGTTTGGATACTCTGGCTTGTACTTTAAGTTGAATCATTATAGACTCCATTGTATATAGTATGGATTGATTATTTAAAGCTAAATTGTGCATTTTGGTGTGGTAAATGTGAATTTCGGTTTAGTAGTCTTGGTGAGAGTTATGCAAGCAGTCCGCTAACCTTTAAAGTACATCTTAATAGAAGGTGGGGCTGTCACAGTTAGTATCAGAGTTTATGTTAAAAATGGTTTGGACGAAATAGAAATTTGATTCTAAGGAACTTAGTCTGACGTGTTAAGGTGTCATTAAGTGTGATTAGCCTGCCTAAGTTGTAAACTGTGTTTATTCTTGTAGGTTATGGACTGAGCCAGTGGAGAGGGTGGAGATGAGCCGTCTCGGAGGCGCTTTCGAGTCATCGATTACGAGGAGAGGCTCGGAGGATCGATCTGGTGTTGGAGTACTGCTAGTCGGACTAGACGATGTAGTCGTTGCCAAAACTACTCCTATACTAATAATGTGATTTTGGCAATATTAGAGGAGAGGAGGAGGCTTAGGCTTGACGGTGCTAGGGACTAAACTGAGATGGTGAAGATAAGATGCATTATAAGGATATAGGCCAACAAGATTCGGGAGCTCCAGGAAGACATCATGATGGAGTAGGAGAGGACGAATGCTCTTAGAAAACAGCTACAGATAGTTAATGACCACCTCACTAGAGTGGTCAGAGACATTAGGGATCGGTCTGGAGGTATTATTGATAAGTGTGAAGCACTAATCCAGGAAGTGATTAACGCTAACGCACCTGTGGAGGTTCGGGGTGACGGAGCCCCTAGAGAGCGAGATGCACCTAGTTCTACTCACGAAAGAGAGTCCATTAGCTCGATTGGGAACTAAATTAGAGCTCCTATGAGCCATGTTTTGATCCAATGTGCGGGATAGTTAGGAAAACTTCTAATTGGATGTTTTTATAGTTTTGGGGTTAGTTTTGTACATTGTGTTTTTGTTATGACCCCACTACCTTTCTAATGGGATTGCTTTTGCTTGTATCTGACTGCTACTGTGTGACATGCATGATAAAGTTGTGTTAAATATATTTAATTTTGACTTGTTTATACTTCTTGTGACTTGTCCATGTATCTATATATCTTTAATATTGTATTTGTACTGTGATCCTAAATTGGTTAAAAATAAATGGAGGATAAACGTAGTTGACAAAACCGTAGGCATGGATCTAGGCAACTCTTGAATGAAGGGGGTAATCGTGAACCAGTACCTGAACAGAATCGTGAACCGGGGGTCGATCCTAACGCCCAAATAGTCACAGCTATCCAGTGCATGACTGATCTTTTAGCCCAAATAGTAGATTGTCAGGGGCAAAACTCTATTAACCAACCCGAAAATTCAAGGAACCATGCGGAGGGCGAGGATAGAGCTCTCGAATGATTTCAAAAATTTTTTCCACCAAAATTCCTTAGAGGACCAGACCCTGACGTGACCGATAGGTGGTTAGAGAAAATGATTGATATTTTCTCAGTTTTGCATTATACTGAAGAGAGACAGGTGACCATTGCTATCTTCCAGTTGAGGAAGCAGCTCGTTCCTGGTGGAATGTGATATGAATAAAATAGGAAAGAGAGCAAATCCCGAGGACATGGGTAAATTTCATGAGAGAGTTTAATGCAAAATATTTTCCACCATTGATTCAGGAAAAAGGGGAGGATGAGTTTATTAGGTTTTGCTAGGGAGCTCAAACTGTAGCGGAGTATGAAATTCAATTTATTAGGTTATCTAACTTTGCTCCCGAAGTAATCGTGACCGAGCAAAGGCGAATAAGGCGATTTGTTCAAGGGTTGAATGTTGAGATTCAAAAGAATTTAGCAGTAGCCTAAATCAATACCTTTAGTGATGCCATGGAGAAATCCCAACGAGTTGAAAGTGCGAGACTACAAGTTAGAATCTTTCAAACAAAAAAACGGGGTATACCTGATAGTAGCTCAGGACAAGGGGATAAGAATGCACCTCCTAAGTTTGAAAGGGGAACTGGCGGAATAAGACTTCTAGGAACACCAAGGGGAGCCCCATCAAGAGGAGGTTTAGGCAGGAGAGGACAATAGAGAAGTGCCTCACACGGAGGTTCAGCATCAGCTCCCCGTGTTTCCTGCGGATATTGTGGGAAGTCGAATCATACAGAGAAAAATTGTTAGAGGAAAGAAACAAAATGTTTGCACTGTGGAAGTGCCGAGTATCAGATTGCCAATTGTCTAGTTCTACCTCGAGAAGAGAATGGGACCCAGCAGTCAACCAAGACAAATTCTGGACAGTCAAAAGTGGACGGGAATAGACCAAAAGTGCCGACTCAGGTATATGTGCTAGAGCAACATCAGGTCCCTGATTCATCTGAGATCGTAGAAGGTATGATCCCTGTATTCCATTGTTTAGTTAAGATGTTAATAGATTTTCGTGTTACCCATTCCTTTGTCAACCCTAATTTTATGTGTGAAATTGATATGAAACTTGCTAGATTGTCATATGATCTAGAAGTTAGTACTCCTACGGGTGATCAACGTTTGATCACTAATATGGTTTATAAAAATTATGAAATTGGATTGGAGAGAGAAAATTATAGGGGATTTAATAAATTTAGTCATTAAGAGGTACAATATTATCTTGGGTATCGATTGGTTAGCTAAATATGATACTCAACTGGATTGTAAGAGAAAAGTAGTAGAATTTCGCATACCTAGGGAGACAATCTTAAGGTTAGATATAAGGGGTAGGTTAGTCTCATCTGCACTTATTGCAGGTATTCGAGTTAGAAAATTACTAAGTAAAGGAACGCAAGATTTCCTAAATTTTCTAATAAATACTCCGACCAATAAGTTGAAAGTAGAATATCCGGATGTATTCCTTGATGAAATTAGTGATTTTACCTCCGAAAAGAAAGATAGAATTTAAAATTGACTTGTTACGGGGGACATCACCTATCTCTAAAATTCCATATCGGATGGCATCTGCCGAACTTAAGGAATTAAAGTTGCAGTTGCAAGATTTATTGGAGCAACGATTTATATGAGAGAGCGGATCTCCATGGGAATTTCGATACTCTTTGTTAAGAAGAAAGCCGAAAGTTTAATGTTATGTATAGACTATCGGGGATTGAATGATATAACAATTAAAAATAAGTACCTTCTGCCACATATTGATGAATTATTTGACCAATTGCAAGGAGCAGTGATATTTTCGAAATTAGACCTCCGACAGGGGTACTATCAATTGCGAATTAGGAAAGAGGATGTACCAAAGACTGCATTTAACTCTATATATGGACATTTTGAGTTTGCAATCATGCTCTTTGGATTAACCAATGCCCCTACCGCATATATGGATTTGATGCATCGGATTTTCAAATCGTACTTGGATTGATTTGTAGTCGTGTTTATCAATGATATTCTTGTCTACTCAAAAACTCGAGAGGAGCATGAGCATCATTTGAAGATTGTATTGCAGACCTTAAGAGAACATCAGTTATATACTAATTTAGCAAATGTGAGTTTTGGTTGGAGAAAATCTCTTTTCTAGGACATGTGATTTCAAAAGATGGTATCATCGTAGATCCGGCGAAAGTAGATGTAGTAACTGAATGGAAGAGACCAAAAAATTTCACTGAAATTCGTAACTTCTTAGGGTTGGCAGGATATTATCGTCAGTTTATTAAGGATTTCTCAAAATTTGCCGGTCCTTTAATCGATTTGACAAAAAAGCATGGTAGTTTTGTGTGGGATACTAGAAGTGAAATTAGTTTTCAAAAATTGAAAAAAAGATTGACTGTGGCACCAGTTCTACCTTTACCTAATGGAAAGGATAGTTTTACTGTATATACCGATGTCTCGAGAGAAGGATTGGAGTGCGTATTAATGCAAAATAAGAACGTGATTGCCTTTGCCTCTAGAAAGTTGAAATGTCATGAGCAAAATTTTTTGACCCATGACTTGGAAGTAGCAATTATTGTCTTTGCTCTGAAAAAATGGAGACATTATTTGTATGGGATAACTTTTGAGATTTATACGGATCATAAGAGGTTTAAGTACTTATTTTCTCAGAAGGACTTGAATATAAGGCAGCGTCAATGGATGAAATTTTTAGAAAATTATGACTGTACGATTAACTATCATCCTGGAAAGACTAATGTCGTGGTGGATGCTTTAAATCGAAAGGCTCAAGTGACTGGATTAATGATTAAGGAATGGAATATGTTAGAAAAAGTTAGCGAGTGGAATTCTTGTCTTGAATGCCAGAAGGTGATCATTGAAAATATAACGGTGAAATTCACTCTACTATATCAAATTAAAGAGGCTCAGAAGAAAGATTCGGTGGTACAGAAGTGCAAAAAGAGGAGTTGTCTGATTTCAATTTGAGTTCCAAGGGAATTTTGAAATATCGGAACCAAGTAGTGGTGCTAAAGGATGCAATGTTAAAAAAGAAAATTTTGGAGGAAGCTCATCAGTCCAAGTATACGATCCATCTGGATAATAGTAAGATGTATCAGGATTTAAGAGCGTTATACTAGTGGGATAACATGAAGAAGAAAATTGCTCAATATGTCCAAACTTGTCTTATCTGCCAACAAGTTAAAGTCGAATATAAAAAATCCCCTGATTTGTTACAACTCCTCGAGATACCTGAATGGAAGTGGAAAAATATAACGATGGATTTTGTCTCAAGCTTGCCACAGACGCAGAGAGGTTATGATGCCGTTTGGGTAATCGTCAACTAGTTAACCAAATCGGCCCACTTCTTGCCATGAACATGAAGTATTCTATGAAAAAGTTGACTCAACTGTATATGGATGAAATTGTGAGATTGCATGGAGTCCCAGTGAGTATAGTTTCAGACAGGGATCCCCGATTCGTATCTCAATTTTGGCAAAAGTTGCAAGAAGTTTTAGGAACCAAACTAAACCTTAGTACTATATATCATCCCCAAACCGATGGACAATCGAAAAGAATCATTCAAATCCTCGAGAATATGTTAAGGACATGTATTTTGGATTTTGGAGGTAGTTGGAGCCAGCACGTGACGTTGATGGAGTTTGTCTATAATAATAGCTACCATTCAGCTATTCAAATAGCTCCATATGAGGATCTCTACGGAAGAAAGTGTCGATCGTCTGTTTACGGGGACAAAGTAGAGGAAAGGAAGATTTTAGATCCAACAACAGTGTCATGGATGGAGGATGCACATAGACTTCAAACAGTTCAAAGTCGGCAAAAGAGTTATGCGGACAATCGAAGAAAGGATTTGGAGTTCGAAGTTGGAGATTGTGTATATTTTAACATCACTTCATTGCGAAGTGTCACGGCAGGTAAAGGAAAGAAATTTCAACCAAGTTTTGTGGGATCCTTCAAAATTCTCTAACGAGTTAGAAAGGTGGCATATCGACTCGAACTATCACTGAATTTGTCAAGGATTCATGACGTCTTCCATGTCTCAATGCTAAAGAAGTACCATCATGATCTAACTCACATCTTACAACCAAAAGAAATTGAAATAGATGAGTCTCTCACCTATGAGGAGAAACCCGTGCAGTTGCTCGACCAAAACGTTAAGGAACTGAGAAACAAGCAAAATCCCTTGGTAAAGATCTTGTGGAGAAATCATGGGGTAGAAGAAGCAACCTGGAAGGTGGAGAAAGAAATGCAAAAGAAATACCCTGAACTGTTTGTTAATCAAGATGAGAAATTTCGAGGAAGAAATTTTTTAAGAGGGAGAGAGTGTGAGGATTCGAAAAATTTTCTTATTTTATATTATTTCTTTGAATACATTTTCTTTGCTTTATTTTATTACCTTAATTACCTAGATATTTTATAAGTGAGACAAGTTTTTAAATCATTTTTCTTGTTTAATTAGTTCATGTTAAATTCGAAATGCATTATGGAAGTGGGACCGTTAATGCAGCAAGTGCGATAAATTTTTGAAGATAAGGAGGAGTTTTGCATAAAGAAATATTATTTTATAAGGTGTTAAAGGATAATTAGAGGTTAGTTAGATAGTTTAGCTTTTGGAAGACAAAAAAAAAATGAGGATTAATGTTAGTGAGCCAAGTGTCGCGTAACCCTTGGAGATTTGACTTTGACTACAATCTTTCTTATTCTTTAATAGAATCAAATTGACCAAAATTCCTTCCATTTTCTTCCAAGCTTGGCCGACTCTCTTGAGGGAAAAAAGGGAAAGGAAAACTTCATCTTCAACCTCAATTCCTTGCTTGAATCTTGAGTTTTAACCAACAATCTTGCAAACTACTTTATAAAAGGTGATATCTAAGGAATATTAAATATTAAATTTCAATTTTATCAAAGCGTATGCTTAGAATAGGACTTGGGTTCAGGCTAAGGATATCGGCAATCCTTTTTAGTACCAGTTACCTACCTTAGATTTAAAAAAGTAAGGATCATTTTATTGGTAGTTCAAATTGAGGTTCACGATTGCCTTGGCACGCTAGCTTAGGTTTAGCTGCCCACTTTCTTATAAGGAGATAGTCAAAAGGTAAGAGTCTTGGAATGGGATCAATGGAAAACTTAGTGAAAATTGATTGTGAGTGTAAAAGAAAGGCAAACGAAACTCAAGTGGTCATAACAGATAGGTCCAGTCGGCAGAGTTGTATAGGCAATAGAGTAGGAAACAACACCTGCCAATAGCTAGTATTTTTTTTGGTAATAAAAAGATTGCATAAATAGAAATTAAGTCAGTATTTCACATATTTGTCTGGGGAAAGAAACGCCCCTTAAATCCTCACACAAAAAGTTCCTAGCTGAGGAGGACATTGATGGTAGAGTGAAAAATTTGACAAAAGACTTCCACCCTTCTTTGCAAGAAAATCAGCTTTTCAGTTTACTTCTCTGTAGATGTGCTTGACTTTAATTTGCTGGAATGTTGCTATCAATGTCCTGCAATCATGCAAAATAGGTCCAGACTATCACACATTGAATTAGTATCAAAAAGCATAGTTAGAATGGATTCACAATCAAATTCTACAACCAACTTATTGATGCCAAAGGACTTAGCAAGTTCAAGTTTGTCACCTAATCCCTAACATTCGGAAACTAAGTTGTTAGTCAGGCCTAGTTTGTTGGAGAAACCTTTGATCCAACAGCCATTGTGATCCCAAATAAGCCCTCCACAACCTCTCAAGCCTATATTTCTTGAGACAGATCCATTAGAGTTCATTTTGAACCATTTAAAAGGCAGCGGTTGCCAGCCAACATGCGTCAATATCCTAGGTGGGTGAGTGAGGGTTTGGTAAGGGTCAAGGGAAGAGAATTCTGTGGCCATATTAACAACGAAGGTGAAAGGGTTTGGCAGAGTCTTTGATGGTTCGAAAACTCTCTTATTTCTATTTGTCCAGAGGATCTAGCAAGAGAGAGAAGATAGCTCTCGATGAAACATTTGTGAAAGGGGAAAATGTGTGATCATTACATCCTTGATAGAGCCAATAATCAAATTTAAAGAGGGGTTTATGGAAGAAGGGGGGCTTGACTTGGTTCCAAAAAGTTTTTGCATGAAAGCACTTTCTAAGAACATGGTCAGGGTTTTCGCTTTCTAGAGCACAATAGGAGCATTTATCATCAAGTGTAATTTTCCTCTTGAACAAGAGGTGCTTGGTAGGGATATGACTATGCAAGACTAGTTATAAGAAGTGTCTAATTCTATTTTGGACTCTAAGATGCCAATCCAATCACAATCTTGGAGTTCTCTAAGAGGTGAGAATTT
Source organism: Coffea arabica (assembly GCF_036785885.1). Classification (NCBI taxonomy): domain Eukaryota; kingdom Viridiplantae; phylum Streptophyta; class Magnoliopsida; order Gentianales; family Rubiaceae; genus Coffea; species Coffea arabica. Next base: position 6,757,658 of record NC_092319.1, on the reverse strand, counting down.
GATTGTGCAGAAGCAAGGAGTAGGTTGATTTGAAGAAAAAATTGCCATCAACTGAGGTGCCGCACTTGGTGATATCAGAGTTAGAGGGTTATAGGCTTGTTTGGGGATGGCCAAAACTTGATTACTAATGCTTTTGGATAAATCAAAAGATAAGCAACCCAGATTCCATTCATGGCTATCAACAAAAAAGATCTTTAACTGGTAGGTATTCTTCACCTTGATTAAGAGGTCTCAAAATTTGTGATCTAAAGGTTACTGTGTGGAAGCCATTTGTCATGCCAAACAAGAGTTGATTCTCCATTCCTAATACCTTTAACCAGCTCCGGGTTAAGGAGAGCGGCCTCTTAATTTTTTGAAACATATTTTAAAGTTGATGGAGACTTGTTTTTTTTTTTTTTGAAAAGTGGATTTCACCATCAAGTTGTCCTCTTACCTCTCGGAGGTATTCTTTGGAGACCACTTGAAATCAAGCTTTTATGGGTGTTCCTACGAACTTGCTAATAGAATTTAGACATGGTAGTCTTCTTAACAGGGGTTGTCTGTTTTAGGCCAAGCCCACCTGGTTTCTTGGGTTTACAAACATTATCCCTAGAGAATAAATGAAGTTTGTTATTTTGGGCAGAGGAATTTTTCTCTGACTCTCAATCAATAGCTTTGCGGAGGCCAGTTGGAAGGGGAAGGGGGGGTGCATCAGGAGTAGTAAACAGAGATGGCTGAAGAGGTTTGTTGGATGATAGATTTCCAGCCAGCTAAGGAAAGGAGATTGGCCTTCCAACCTTTCAGTTTGTTTTGGACTTTTTTGAGAATGAAATTGAGTTGAATTTTGTTTAATTTATTTTTAGTAATAGGGAAACCCAAATAATTGCCAAAAGTGGAGACTTCATGAAAGGAAAACTGGTTTACAATGGATTCTCGGATATGGCGTGGAGTGCTTGGGGAGAAGAGAATTTTTTATTTTTCTGAATTGGTTGAGAGTCCAGATATAAGAGAGAAATCCTCAAGCAGCCTTTTGATGGTTGACATAGAGAAATAGTTAGGTCTTGTTTGATAACCCAATTCAATATTTAAATTTAATGGATTGAGATCTTAATATATTCAAACGCATTTGATAACAAAAAATTGAGCATTTGAATTACTTAAGCGACACTAAATTTTTTAGATAAAACTTACTCTCAAAATTAAGTGATAAACTATTCACTTATTACTAAATGTGATATATACTCAAACATATTTGATTTAATACTTAACAATTCAATAATTTAATGAATTCAAACTTTAGACTTCAATTTTTAAACTTTAATTTTATTAAACACACCCTTAGTCTCACTAAAAAGGATAGCATCATCTGCAAAGATTTAATACGACTTTCATGTGCCTTCGATCTCTACAGCTAGTATCGAAGGCACATGAAAGTCCCCGTGTTGTTCACTTCTTGGTGCTTGACCTATAGAAGGACAAGGTAAGAACATGACACTTGGCAGCTGGAGATTCATAAGCGCACACAATATAAGCCCCATCTTGGAAGGCATTAGTCATCATCCATGTTAACCCAACTGTACGGGCTTAATAAGCTTTCTCCATAGAAGTTGACCTCTTAATTCGACCCACTTGCATCACATTTCATTGCTTCATTTACACCCTTGCAAGCATTTTAGACTTTCTTTTCTGTTATTGGATCATCTACACTTGCCTAGATTAGTTATTTGGAAGATTCTACTTTCCGTCCCCAAACATTGTGTTAGGGACACATTTTATTTCCAAAATTTATGGTGCAATGCATTTAGAATACGAAATATCAATTATTAGACATCTTTAGTCCAAAAATAGCAAATTGATGAAGTTGGACGAAAGGGTCACATGACCAACATGCGGCTGTTAAGGAAAAAATTGCATACTTAAAACCAATAAAATTGAAACACGATCTTCATTATTTCTTCTTTAGCCAGGTCTTTAACTGTCCAGGAGAAAAATTTTCGATTCTAGACCCTAGCTTCAAAATTTGCATTGTACTAAAAAATGGAGTAAATTTCATGACATACTCAGTTGGCTCAAGCAACAAAACTTGATCTTGAATGTGCGTTTGCTCTAAATGAATCCTTAATTTTGTCTAGCATTGATGCTAATTTTCCCTTTGTTTTAGTAGATTATTATGTTATCATATCGATTCTACTTATATTTTATATTTTGTTGATGTTTTAGGAATTTGGAATAAAAAAAGCTTAAAAGAGTTGTTGTGAAGAATGTTTGCTATAAAGCATGGGCGTGTCTTTAAGAGCTTGTAGAATTCAAAAGTTGCGAGACCCAAAATTAATTTTAGATGATTGATTGATTCGTTACAACTTTAGAAAAAGCCTAAGAGCCCTATTCTCTATGGAAACTCTATTTGGATAGAAGATAATTGGTTAGAATTTTTATTCTAACTTTAGCTTTATTTAGGAGAATAATCTATTTTAGAAAGATGATTTCTAAAAAGTTAGGGAGATATCGAGAGGATCATTGTAGTTAGTTAATTTTTCTTTCTTCTTCTTCCAAGACAAAAAACATCGATATTTTTCTCTTTGGCTATGTTTCTTCACGAGGAGTGGCCAAGCCTACTTTTCTAGCCAAAGGGTAATTCAAGAATTGGTTCTACATCAATTGTGAGATCTAATTTATTTTTACAATTTTATATATTCATGGGTATTTGTATATTTTTTGTCTTACGTGTGTGATTATTATTGTGTATAATTAAATAGGCACGCAATATTTAATTATTCACAATAGTCTGCTGCCAATTGAAATAGTTAAATCTGTAATTGTTTGGCTATTTTAATATTGCCAGTGATTGACATGATTCGGTTTATATTAGGAAAGTATATAATCCAATTTAAATGAATTCTCGTAGTGTGTTTGCTGATTAGAATTGGCTTTTTCTAATTCTTAATGTTGTTAAAAGATTAGATCCTATGGTGGTACGTAGGGTTGTTTTTTTATTAGAAAAGTAATTAATGATCATACCTTAGTTACTGAGAAAGTAAGGAAAGAGTGGTTGTTGAACTTGTTGGCAACTATAGCTAATTTATTTATGAATATTTGAATTTATCTTTGTATCAAAGATCAATTGCTTGAACCATTTTTGATATTATTCCATTGACTAAAACTCATTACTGTTGTTTTTATCTTAGTTAATTTTTGTATGTTCATTTTTGTTAAATTATTTAATTAGTTTTAATCTCTAAACCTCTCCCCCCCAATTTCGCTGTGTATGTTGAAAGGTAATTTAATTCCTATGGAGACGATCCTACTCAACACTATATATAAATTTATATTTTCTAGAGCAAATATTTTATTTTTGATTAGCTAACAACTTGTCAAAAATTTGGATGCCAGGGATTGGTGCCTAATTTGATTTATCATGTAATACAAGTTGTATGGCGAATACTCTTGAATTCAGGGGCTCGTATGATAGCATATTAATATGTTTGTACTTGATGAAAACATAGGTGCAATTGGCTAATAGTATTAACTTTTGTTATATTTCTTGTACTAATTATTGATAACCTTGAAAACAATGCATAAACACTTTCATACTTTCATACATATCCTACTTTTAAAGTAAAAATTGCAGAATTACTTTATCCCTTTCTAACTATGTTGAACAGATACAAAATAACATCTGCTTTGTGCAATTGGTATATTTTATTATTGCAAACCCTTCTTAACATACATACTTCAATACATAACAACAAAAGTAACACATCTAATAAGTTCTATGAATTAGTTAATAATAAACATACATCTACTAATAAATCCACACAATAAAGGGCAACTTACACGGGTTGCTTGCGGGATGCGTAGGACCTAGATTCTAGTTATTTAATTAGTTTCAATCTCTAAAATCCCCCTATTTTATTGTTTATGTTGGAATTAGTCCTATTGTTATGGAGATGATCATACTCATCACTATATACAAATTTATATTTTTTTAAAGTAAGTATTTTTATTTTTGATTGGCTAACAAAAATTTTTTTTTAAAACGGTCGCTTTGTTTTATTGATGAAAAAGAGGAGAACTACACGAGGGGAGGAAACCTGTTCCTCCGAATCTTTTCCTAGATTTAGTTGGGGGGGGGGAGGGGGAGTCCTATCCATTAGCTAAAGCCCGTAGCGATTCCTCAGGAGCACCCGACGGACAACTTATCAAACAACAGCAGCCATTTTTTTGGATGTAGATTAAGACCACAATTGACGACTTGTTGGCGGGATGATAATGCTGGAAGAAGATTCTATGTTTGTCTAAGATGGTCAGAAAGCTATTCTTTATTTTCTTACTATTTTTTATTGTAATTAAAGTTTGAAAATTCACTTTGCTGATGTTGTAAGAATGTGGTTGTATTTGTAGAGGCCTGATAGGTGTAAATATTTTGAATGGATGGACAAACCAATTGTGCAAAGAAAGGAATATCATACCTAGTTTGCTGAGAAGGATAAATCGGATAGAGAAAACAATTGAAAAAGTCATAAAATGGAATTAATTTGGATTTGCATTATCTTGCTATTGGTTACGCTACTGATTTTATCTATTATCGAAAAAAACAGCGGACATGCAATGGAGCGAAAGTTCATATTAAGCTTGGAATGAATTATCGAATGGGAGCAAATACTATAGTTCATTTCGCTCATGGGGCACCATTTTGATTGGATTTGTAAAAAAAAGAAGAAGAAAGAATAGCATGCTTTTTCAATCTTGTAAATAATGGCATTCAATTCTCTTAGTTAATGTGATGCAAAATGTAGGATTTAGGTTCTAATTTATAATTTTATATAGTGTACATGGTGACTCGGTTTTGATTGTTAATGTGGCGGCTGGTGCCCTGCTATTGTATTGTATATTTTGCAAAATTTGGTAATGAAAATACATTAGTTTGGCAATTTACTTTATTGTATATGCAAAAAGATAGCTCAATTAGACACCAAAAGTACTTTAAGTACAAAGAACTATTTTTTTTTTAATAAACCACTGCTTTATTTATTCCATAATAGGACAAAGGTTACAAGGCCACAGAATGGGAATACTACTCCCGTATCACATGAAGAGACGCAACTCCTATCCTATCAAGATGATATGCTCCTCTTGCTAACCAGGGTAAAGTTGAAGCTGCCAGATAAATCTCATCCTGGCCCTGCCGACAACCTTCATTGGCCAACATATCTGCAATCTGATTTGCCTGACGATAACAGTGACGAATGCGTGGAAAATGAGATACCAACCCGACTAAATGCTGCACCTCCTTATAGATACTCTGTGGGCACTGAGATGTCCGATTTAGAATTTGCACTAACACCAAGGAATCCAGTTCAACATCAAAGGCATCGAAACCTCTCTGGAGGCATACCTTGACCCCAAAAAGCAGCGTGCGGGCCTCAGCCTGCATACTTGAAGCGATACCAAAATTACATGAGAATGCCAGGACTAGCCTACCACTCTCTTCCCGAAGCAACCCCCCACCACCACTCACCCTAGGGTTACCCTTGGAACACCCGTCCGTGTTAAGTTTTAGGACTCTGTGTGAGGGCCATACCCATTTAACTAGCATATGTGACCCTGCCCTATGCTAGGACGAAATCTCCTGATAAAATTGTATCCAAGATAACGACGAAACCCGGCATTCCGGGAACTGTACCCGAAACAACTCCAGAAGATTGGCAAAAACATACTAACATTTCTGAACCCCATCGACCTTCTTTCCTTCATATTTGATGCGATTCTGAGCCTTCCATATGTGCCAACAAATCAACAGGGGGGTAACCTGATAGATGAACTCCAGAAGCTTATTCTGTTGCCTTCCATGCCACCAGGCTGCCATACAGACGCGAAGAGCTGGCCCAGTCCAGGCAACTCCAATCGCATCCCCAAAGAAATGCCAGATTTGTCTCGCCATATCCCCAGCAGCAAATACATGCTCAATAGTTTCGACCTCAGGTGACGGGCAACACACACACCGCAAAGGCCCATGGATCCCCAACTTCCATAATGTACAGTCTAATGTACAAAGAACTATATTAACAAACCAATCTGAAAAAATTGTCATCATTTCTATTAATAAGGAATTGAAAATAACATCAAGCTATCCCACTCGTTTGGGGACCATAGGCAAAAACAAAAGCATGACGAGCATCATAATGAGCGATCTTGTTCAAAAGTTTAACAACCCAACTACAATTTTCATTCTAAATTAACTACATGCAGAAAAAGTATCAACAAAAGACATAACTAAGTCATCTAATGTGCATATTTACAGCTGTTTCTTTTTTCTCTTTAGTCTAGAAGAAATAGCAACACTTTGTTTGGTAGCAGCAATGTGCATGTGTCCAGTCCTGATCTTGGGAGGCGCATTATCGTTTTCTTTTCTTGGGTATAATATACTTCACTTGAAACCTTTGTGGACCAAAAACTTTATACAAATTAGGTGAAGACAGGGCAAAACCTGCGACACTAACATCAACAAACTTTGTTGGTCTAGCTCTATCCCCTTTTTTTTGTTTATTTATTTTCTGCAAAAGCAAGAAATAGAACCTGTAGTGAGTTCAAGAAAGTTTGAAGCAATAAAAATAATAAACAAATATAATACTTACTGGTATTTTAGCTGCCTTATCAATTGAATTTACTCAAATATTTGGGGAGTACATATAAACCAGACCTTCATTTTCATTGTAATCTCTGGAGATGTCTTCAACATGTGTAGTGGTATTTTCAAGAACTTGGGAGGCTATAGGGGCTATTTCAGTAGATGTCGCACATTACTCATCCTTTTTTAACTTGCAAGATCTCACATTGTGACCTCTTCGTAGACAGCATTTGCACTTTATCACTTGCCCAACTTTGCTAATTTTCTTCTTCTTCGTTTTCCTTTGCTTGCCTTACCTTATTTGCACTTCTTCTCTTTTGTTTATTTGGTCTTCTAGGTGCTTTACTAAATGTAGGTGGTTTTGGATCTTTAAAATCAATGTTCACTCTTTAGACACATACATCCTTCCTAGTATTTGAAGTATTTCTCTACTATGTACTAACTAAATACATACAACATTGGATTTTTCTTAGCTATCCAAAGTGCCGAAATAGCATGGGGACAAGGAATTCTTGTCAACTCCTATCTCCTACCTGAACAAGTATGTTCTTTGATGTTCACTATATAATGATAACCATGTGGACAAGAAATCTCATATTAAGTCATCATTTGACTTGAAAGGAAAACATGGGGTGGCATTTTCCATTGTTTTATGTATTCTCTTAAGGATCTTAGGATGGTAGTCTTTTCACCTCTATCAAGCCAAATCCCTATTTTATTGCATTCTTTGCATTATATACAGCCTTAATAATTCCATTATTTCAATGATTGGCTTTTCCTAACATCCAATATTTTACTGTTGAAGCACTCACACATATTGTTCAATAAAATATCATATTTTAGATGAGTGTTAAAGTAGACTCTACTCCATTAAGCTGGTGGTTTATCATCAAACTACTTGGCTGCATCTAAATCAATTACTGCCATCTCTTCCACTTTTGTTGGCAAATTCTACTGGTGTAGTTGCTATTGTAGTAGCACTTAAGGCTATACCGAGAGTTTCCCCTTTGAATCTAGCACTTCAAAAGTTGCCATGCATGTGTTTCACACAAAACCTATGAGTTGCCTTTAGAAAAACACAGTCACATGCCTGAATTAGTCCCCTTTGTTTGCCAACCATGATGGTCCACATAATTCTATTCAATTTTTAAGTCTTCTTTGAGTGACTTGAAGAACCACGCTCAAAATTCCTTATTTTCTTTCTCTCTCTCTCTATTGCAGCATATGCAATTGAAAAAAAATGCTATTATTAGCATCAAATGTAACAACTATCAATAGAACTCCCACAATTGATACTTTCAAAAATGCGCAATCTACTCCAATCAAAGGTATCTAGTTAAGCAGCCTTGTTTCACTCCATGAAAACACATGTACAACCTTTAGAACCTCTGCAAATGTGCTGATATATTTGTAGATCCATCCATAGCTTTCAATATCATGAGCTACTAGAGTTAGATTTCTGAATTTCATGCATGTATGCTCCTAACTTACTATATTGGTCAGTTTTATTGCATGAATAATCTCCATAGCCTTTCTCTTGACCTTATATATATATATATATATATATATATATATATATATATATATTTTGGAGAAAGAGCACTTACTATCCTTCATCACTATTTTTCTAAAGTGCTCCAAATCTACTTTAGCATTAATTCTAAACACCTCACTATCTGCCAACCCATCTAGAATTTACAAATGGATTGTTATAGGTAAAACTATATTGGTGGTGTCCTCAAATGTTTTGATTTGCATGCTATGTGACGACCCCACCTTCTTCTAGGGCATACCCTAGAAGTTAGCGGATCGTCCGCCTGGCTTTCGCCAAGACTCACTCACTCACTCACTTTAACTTCAGAGATAATATTATCATTGGACAACTGAACATTCACTCTTAAGTATATCTCCAATAAGTTTGAAACATAAATTTGTCCAATAAAAGAAACAAAATACCTGTTCTAAATATCACACCAACTCAAACAAAAATTCAACCGCCTCAAAATTCAAAAGAGACCATGACTACACTATAAACACAAAATAACGGATCTTCCCAAAATAACTTTCTAGTTCAATCCAATCACTCTTCAATCTCTGATTCCTGTAAGGAAAACAAAACTAAAAAGGTGAGCTTACGCCCGTGAGGTTTCCGTGCAAGCAACAATCAATAAGCACTTAAATCAGTACAATTAAGCAAGTAGTGCACATTTAATTTCACTGTATAATCACTTTCATTAAGCAATTGAGGAAACACTTCACTAAACAATCACTTTTAAAAGGATACGGTGCTCGCATTAGAGCCACTTCGATGCACTACACACTCCACCGAACTCCTCCTTATAACCTCCAAAACAATAAACACTTCCCTCACTTAAATGGCCATATCAATATCAGTGATCTACTACTCCGTGGTAATACTCGAGTATACCGAAACACTTACCCAAAGCTACCGTCCTACCCGACCAAGCCCTTTGCTAGCTCGAATAGTCCGTTGAACAGAGGATTTTGGGGCCCAGTTCAGCCACTGTGACAAAATACACACCCGGCTTACAGTCATGCACACTTACAATATCACTTGATCAATTATCAACCTTCAAGTTCAACTAAGCCGAATGCGATAAAGTACACCCTCGACTTAGAAGGCGAAGCACACATAAACAGTTAACACGTAATTCGGAAAACACTCACAGTTAAAGGTCGTTAAGCTTCGCTTTCTGGGTTAAACCCTTGATCACTCTTAATTCCTGAGGTAAATAACAACTACAATTATTCAGGTATTCGATCTTAATGTGAATTCTAATAAGTTTACTTAGAGTTTTAGGATTTTCTAAACATAGTTCAACTAATCCAAGCAATCTAGTACTTAAAACTCCCATTTGATTCACACTTTTAAGATTAAGAATTTTATGTACAATCCCAAACATAAGTTCTATAAAGTTCTAATGTGTAAGGAAAGAAGTTTTAAGCGTTAAAATCTCACCAATTTAAGGTTGATATCACTAGAAACCAAGCTCCTTAGCTTATTAAACAAGATGTGAAATTCCAGCAATTCATTCTTACATTTCTCTTCGAGATTTATCAATTTTATCAACTCAAACAAGGGAGATATACATGTACTTCAAATTTAAGGTCTTGTGAGGTGTTTAAACTAAGGTTAAACTATTTTCAACCCAAATTTAAAGATTAAGGCTTGTGAACTTTTCATTCATTTCCTTTTCGATTAAACTAGATTCTTGTTACACGCGTTAAAATTCCAGCTCCTTAGCCTCGGTCATCTTAGAATTTTTTCCAGCACCTAATCAGCGTTTAATCTAAATTTTCTTCAGCTCAACCTCATGTAAACTCAGGTTAAATCTACATTGTATACCTCTCGACATTATTCTCTAAGAAATATCAATAGCAAGCTGCAAATTTCAATCTTCACTCTTGGTTTCTGCAATTTTCTTCCTAATAGCTTTTCGGTTGCTGCACAGAATTTTTCCTTCAGCCAAGAACTCATTTTCCTAGCTAAATTCACAGGCAGCTTAAGTGTCATGTATATTAAAAGCGTAAGAGGTTGTTATAGAATTTTTCCTCCCCTTTCTTCCAAGAATTTAAAGGTTGCAGCCTGCACTTTTAGTTCCTGCTTCAGTTCTTCCTAAGCCGCACCAGTCTCTCATTTTTTTCATTTTTAGCTCATGGTTTGAGGTTACAATCTGGGGAAATGAAGTTAGCAGATTTTCAACTCTCTCGGTTGCAAACAATAATTTCCAGCAGCAGCAGCAGCCTATTATTCGATGTTTCTTCATAATTCCTCTTCAGTTTTATGTTCCAACTAAGTATGCAGGGAATAGTCTATTCAGTTACTGATTATCCTTAACAGAACGTGAAAATTTATGACCAAATTCCAGAAACTAAACAGGATTAAACTCATTTCTGCTCTTTGTTACAAATCTGATGCATAACAGCATGCATCAGATTTCTCATACTCCAGCCTTCGTGTTGCTTTTAAGGTTCGTTTATTCTTGCTTTTAGCACGTCAAACATTACATGCATGATCAGATTAAGGTCACCGATGGTGCTCTAACAATTCCTAACTAGTTTCAACCAACTTTTGGCCAAAAACCGGAATTCTTTCCAACTTTACTCCATCGGCAATCATCCTTCTTTGTATCAAGAATTCCAGCCAATAGTTCATCATAATTCCATCTTAACAGGTTTTATTTGAAGATATAATCTGTATGTATGTCAAGATATATGGCTAAAGAGTGTACATAAGATATGCAACGTAAGAAACAACCAGAAAATTATAGCTTAGCTCATCAACTATCGGATAACAACTTCAAACGAATATTTCCAGCTTTGTTGATCTTTGCTTTCTAGAAAGTTTCTTTCTTTACTTGGTTCTAACTTAGTCTAAAAGACTGCTAGATAAATGCAACAGAAAAAGGAGGAAATTCAGTATTTTACCTCTAGTTCTCAATGGCTTTAATCTAGGAAAAATTTCTGATCTCTCTGTCCCCGAAGCTTAGCTAGATAAGCTGAAATCCTTCTTGATTCTTGGCTGGTTCTTACGGTTGAAGGAGGCCAGAATGAATTCCAGGTTGTTATGGTCTTTCTCTCTTTTTTCCTCTTAATACCTCTCGGATAGCTAGACTAACAATGGAACTACGACCAGCTTCTTCTTATTGCCTCTTAACCGACCAAAATCACATTTGCTGGTTACTTAGCTTGCTAATGAGGACAAGTGTCCTCCAAATTGCTTGCTGCCCTATTTGCTGTCGGTTGCAGTTGGAGAAAAGAAAGCTTCCGTTATTTATCTCTCGAATTTTATTGCTTAAGAAGATAGAGATGGTTTCTTTCGGTGGTTAGTGGCAGGCAACAACAAATGAATTGGTTTCTCTCGGTTCCAAATAGAAAGTAATACGAGATGCTCGTAGTTTGTATCCCATTCTCAATTCCTAATAAAAAGCACAAGTAAGTACTAGTATATTACCCCCGTTCTCGGTTCTAATGGTAGACAACTAATAGTTTCTTTCGGTTTCTAACTAAAAGGGAAAATGCAACATTTAATTCTGGTACATGTAAGGCATTTACATGCTTTCAAACGAGTGTCGTTTTAGTTAAAATTTCCTTCAGTTACCGCCCCAATTTCTTAGCATTTGATTGCCTTGCCTCCATTCGGTTCCCAGATTTCTTCAATTATTTTCCTTCCCTCGGTCCTATTGTCAAAATTTTCTAATAGCTTACTTTGCTTGGCTGCATGGTTATTTATTTAGGTTTCCAAGGGTAATTTTATCTTTTAACTTTAACTTATTTGCCTATTACGGCTATAATTGTATTAGTTCATATATTGTCTCCTAATTTTATTCGCACATTTTGAAAGAATTTGCTTACATTAATCTAGTAAATTTGCACACATTTGTTTTTAAAGAAATTACCTGGACATGTAACTTATTCAATTATATAATATATTCAAATGACTCAAATTACTTGACAGGTGGAGGTATTCATATTTCCCCCTCGAATAGTACTTTTCTGGGTCTCAATTGCTGGAGTTGTTGCCATTTTAACTTGTGATTTGTTTAGGGCTTCTATTGCATTTTTGAGCTGTTTCTCACCTGTGTGTGCACCAGTGGTACTGGTTGTGGTTGTTTGCATGCTATTGATTCATCATATGTGCGTGGCTACCCACTTGACTGCTAGCATTTGTGACTGAGTTGTTCTTGTCAATATTTTGATCCGCTGTTGCTAGAATTGTCGATTTCTTGGGACATTTGCTACTTTCAGTTGGTTGAGTTGTGTAATTGACTGTCCTATTGGAGACATTTGTTGAGATTTTGGGGTGGGCAAGTTTTGTCAGCGTTTATGCAGAATTTGGCAGCGTTTATGCACCACACGGGTCTTACACCTCAATTAACGCCTCACCCACCGCTGTGACCCCGCCATGGTCCCCATGATTTCAGGGAAGTTCTGTTGCCCTTGTTCTTGCTTTTGCTGTTTAATTGTTAAATTGAGGGCAATGTACCATTCAGGTGTGGGGGGGGGAGTTCGACTGGTATCTCTTTAATTTTCTGTTTTTGGTACTGCTTATCTTGGTGATCAACAATTGCCTGGCAACTCACTCTTCTATTGCTAGATGTGTTTTATTCTATAAATTTAGTTTTGGTGGCAATAAGAGCATATTGTCATGGTGAATACTGTGAGTTTAATGACTTTGTGCAAATTGTGGCTAACTTGTTTAGGCAATGTAAATATTTTGCTAGGCACTGTTGTGTGGATTGGTCCCGTATTGACCTTAGTTCTCCATGTTTAGGAGATGACGTGGACCATGATCTTTAATTGTCTGGTATTTTGTTATGAATAACATTTGGCTATACTTCGCTAGTGTCGTCACCCAGTAACCAGGAGTCTTCACCATAAGTGTCAATTCTCGCGTCAAAAAGTGACGATATCTATGAGTAGGTGATCCTAAAGTGGTGAAAAGTTGAGTAACTGGGCTCGTTCATCTAAAAATGTCAGAGTTTACGTCCAAAGAATTGAATGGCTTGGGACTAAGCATTTATTCGTTCAAAAAAGGAAAAAAAAGGAAAAAAAAGAAAAAAAAAAGAGAACAGATGTGGAAAATATGTAAGCCTATGATCATGTTGGCCCGCCGATCCTTGGTTTTCAATGTTGAGATTTTGGTTGCCAGTTGACTCAATTGCTGACTGTTGCTAGTTTAATATTTTGATTTCCTAGGCGAGTTAGCCATGAATTGGGGGAGTCTGTGATCTTAGGAGCTAACTGGGAGAGATATGTATTGACACTTAGCCACTAAACCTTGATTTTGGTGTAAGCACAGCTTGGCAATAGATGACGTGAGAGTTGGCCATGGTTGAGTTTAGTTGTCCCCATGCTTGAGGACAAGCATGATGTGATATCCCGAATTTTAGGACAATGTTTTTCCCTCGTTCTTTTAAAATTTTGATTTATTTCTTTTGTCTTGTTTTAAAACATTTTTTTAATTGGACACTTTAAATTTAAATCAAAACCTTAGTTTTACTTGTGACTAAAAGGTTATTATGTAATTAAGTTTATGTATGACAATGCATATTTTATTATAGGTAATTATAGTGATTGGGTGATTAGTGGAGTAATTGAGGTGTAATTAGGTTTTTGGAATATATCAAGTATGTAAATTGTGGAGTAAATTGGTAGGATTGTGAATTTAATGGGCCATAGTGTGACTTTTGGTTAATTACGAGTTGCTAGACTTCCTAAAGGTTCCATGAGATTCCTAAGCTTGGCTAATCAAAAAGGTAGGTGGACTTGATCAAGTGACTTAGTATTAGCAAGACAAAAGCCAAACAAAAACAAGGAACATTCGGCTAGCTTTTGGGAGAAAAGAAGGAAGAAAAAACCGAGAGGAAATAAGAGGAAGAACAAGAAAAATTCTGGTTGTGTGCAACTCATCTAAAAAGCTTGGGAGTTAGAGCAAAAGAAAGCTAAGGAACTTGGTTCTTGAAGTGCAACCTTGTGAACCAACCTTTAGAAGGTAAAGCAGCCTTGAACTCTTGTAAAAACTTTGAATAGAAATGTTGATTTTGATGTTGTAAGATGCTAATAAGGGTTAATAATGGTTTATATATAACTTTTGTGGATTTGTGTGGAGGATTTGGTGATTTCTATGGTTGTTTGAGAAAATTCCAGCAAGTGATACAAATTTCCAGTTTTAATGCTGAAATTATCCTGTTTCTGACTGTGTCTTTTAGTCCATGTTAGAGGCCGAATTAGCCTTAGCTCAAAACATAAAAGTTTTAGGGAATGATGTTTTATAACTGCCTGTAAAATTTCAACTCGATCGGAGTACTGTAGCATATGAAATGACCGAAATATCCTTGACTGCCCATAAGCCCTGTTTCGCAGACAGTTTTCTGTCTTCGTGGAGATTTCAATTTTTGACCCTGAAAATGCATGTTTTAGCTTTGGAGACCTTCATAAGAAATGTAGGTATATGTCTTGTCTTCGAAACGCCATAAGATACACCTCAATCGGACTTTGGTAGCCTGAGTTATTGTCGTTTAATCATAGTGCGGTTAACTAGTCTGATTGTGAGATGCTGGTTCTGTAATTTGAAATTTTGACCTAGATACACTATGAACTGGACTGAGTGGTCTTCATCAAAGTTGTAGGCCTTTATCTTAGCTTCGAATCGGTATAAATTTCATCCCAATCCGATAAGCATAGCCTCGGCTGTGTCCGTTACGTAAAACAACGTCAAATCTGTCTTTTGTTTCTTGATTCAAACTTCATTTCCGCACATGATCCTAGCTTGATTTTGTACTTGTATGACTTTGAGCCTATTGAACGGCTATTGAAATGAGATTATTTTGTGTGTAACTTTGGGATTGATTGAGGAAAATAATGAAGCCATAAATGACTGAAAAATAGGTAAATACAGATGGCATGCTGCCCAAAATTTTAGGGCTACGCGATTCTTTCAAGTTGAGTTGATCTTGGTAAAAATGAAGGGTTTTGGGAGATGTTTGTAACCCTAGGACCAACTGTTATCTTTTGTTCAAAAGTCATATTTTATTCTTTTGTACTAGTACTTAACCTGGGAAGGCATACGACTTGTAGTCAAGCCTTATTGATGCATTCCATTTACTGGGTTTGTGGGTGTGCGAACTATAATTATTTTATCTTGGTTATTTTAGGGTTTCTTGGCGATTAAAGCCACTTTGGGTAAAAACTTTTGAAATATCTGTACTGGAACCGGTGAGTGTACCACTCCCCTCATTTGTTGCTTAACTTGGTTTCTGCACCTGCAATATGTGCTTTGGATGACTGTACTATCTGTTTATTCTGTTTGAGACGAGGGTGTACTTTATCACACTTATTCTCTTGTCTATCTGTATGCCTCTTTACTGTGTGTAATCTGTTATCTGTATCTGAGTCTATTCGGACGTTGTTTGGAGGCTGGTATCCAACGACCTTTCTGTGGCCTCTGAGTTTAACACTTGTGGCTAGTTACTCGAGTCGGGCCGGTAAGGGCCTGGTCGATTAGATAACGAACTACGGTAGTCTGTTTCTGAGAATCTATGGGTATTGAGACTCTTGATTCTGGTATATTCGAGTATTACCACTTCTGTTTCTGTTGAGGTGTTCGGGTCCGGTAAGGAGTCTGTTCGGTGGACGGGATTTTGGTGTAAAGTGGTGCTTTACTGGACTGGACTGGTTACTTTATTTGGAAGTTGACGAAGTGTCAACTATTATTTGATCAAGCTTCGGTGAAGTAAATGGGAATTTGGCTCCTGAGGGCCACCCGTATCCTTTCTATCTATGGTGTTGTGCATTTCTTTATTTGATTTGCATATGTGACTAATTGAATATGAAGTTCCATGATTCTTATTCCATGATTCTACTTGCTATTATTTTGGTACCTCATTGAGCGTAAGCTCACCCCCTTCCTGTTATCTTTGTTTTCCTTACAGGGCACCACAGTTTGAGCCGTGATTTTGAGAAAAGGGTTGAGCTGGTGTAAATGTTCTTTGTTAGCTCTTGTGTAATCAAAACACTAATTGTCTTTGAATGAAGCATCCCACTTTTAATTGTAAAGTTTTCGATGTATGTATATAAGTGTTTTATCATGTATATTAAGTGTATTCATTGGAAATGGTATCATACGGTGTAGAACTGATGCTTCTCAACTTAGTAGTCTTCGATTGATTATTCTCTTGGTGATTCGTTTGTTCGCTATATCGGATTTGTGTGATTCGACTCCGTAATCCTGGTGAGAGTTGGGCAGGCGGTCTACCGAATCCTTTGGTTCGCCTTAGGGTGAGGTGGAGCTGTCACACATGATTTAGGTGTGAGAGGAATTGATAGGGTGTTAATTGTCAGTAATTTTATTGTTAATTTCTCCTTTGTGCTTGCCAAATATTGTTTTAATTGTTAATATCTACTTATATTTGGTATTTGAAATCAATTTCAGGGAGTGGAACTGAAAAGTGCTAAAAAGGAGAAACTATCTTGAGAAAATGGCTCCATAAGTGGGAGACTTCAAAAAGCTCCATCCACCTAACCCACAAGAAGAGAAACAAACGGATTTCCTTTTCCTTTTGGGCTGATGAAGAGTTGCCTGGTACGGAGAAGTCCTACTAGTAATAAGAAACAAGAGTCAATTCGGCAGGGCCCACCTTTTGTACCTCGTTTTCTCAATTCGGTGGGGGACCACAGAAGCATTAGTCATTGCTTAGAAACAAACGTACAGAGGCTAGAGTTTTTGTTTTGTGAGCAATAGTTTAGTTTTCTTTCTTTTTTCTTTCATGCGTGCCTTGTGTTCGACAATAGTCCCGAATAGAAAAACGGCTTTGACTTCTTGATTATTAGCGAAGAAATATGATGTTTTTGAACTCAATTGAATTGCGTGGCGATTTTCTTATGAGGCGTGGCTAAGCCTTTCATCTAGTCAAAGATCAACTCGATGGCGCAGTCCCGAATATCTGTGAGATCTAATTACTTTTCACGCGTTCCTTAATTTGTTAATATTTGCACGTTGTCTACTTGAATTTCCATGGGATTATTTTGTTAATTGGATTTCAAGGGCCCGATGTTCAATGTGACTTATTAATCTCCTGCCAAATTAGTCAATTAAATCCGGAGTTGTTTGATTGATTAATATTAGTGGCAACTGGCGTGTTTACACACTAAGGAAACTTGCAATCTAATTTAAATAACCCTCGTAGCGTGTAATTGATTGAGATTAGGTTTTTCTAGTTCTTAATGCAATTGGAAAATTAATTCCTACGGTCGTACCTAGGAGTATTTTCTGGTTAGGGTAATCAATGATCGTATCTTGGTTATCAATAAATTAAGGAAAAATTGGTCATCAGAGCTTGTCGGCGACTATAACTAACATGTTAATAAAATTAAGTGAACCTTTATTGCATCAATGACCGGATGAGTGGATTGTGTCTGATTAGTTGTATCCTTGGCTAGAATTTATCTATTCTAGATTTAATTCTTGTCTACATACGTGCTAGTTAATTATTCATTTTTAGTTGAATTGCTTAATTATTTTTAGCTTTACTCCAATAAAAACCCCTCATTATCAATTGGAACTTCAAAGAGACAAATACCCCCAGTCCCTGAGGAGACGACCCTGCTTGCCACTGTCTACTTGTTAGTATAGTTTGTCAGCTAATTAATTCTGGTATATCCGATTAAGCAAATTCTTCGGGAACATGGTGAATTAAGTAATCCATTGCACACCTAGAGTCCCTGCTCCAGTACTTAGAGTTGATTATTGACTGCTTTAGTGGTAATTAGGTTTTTATTATTATTATTGTACAGGTTCGACATCTATCAATTTTTTGGTGCGTCTGCCGGGAGTCGAACCCGGGTCTATTGCTTGGAAGGCAATTATCCTAACCGTTGGACTACAAACGCTAGCTGAAGTTGCTTTTGCTATTGGGAGAGTTGCTGTTGGATAGAGGATGTTTCTACCCCATTCATCTTACGTGTTGGGATGTCCTCTCTTGACCCAAACTGCTGTGAATTCTCAACCATCCCTTCAATCAACTCCCATGCTTCTCGAAGAGTCTTGTTCACCAATGCCCTTCCACTTGCAGCATCGATTATGCTTCTGCCCCTGAAAAGTAGGCCCTCATAGAAATATTGGATGAGCAGTTACTCACTTATCTGATGCTGAGGGCATTTGATGCACAGCTTCTTTAACCTCTTCCAATACTCATAGAGAGACTCGCTTGGGTGTTGCTTGATGCCGCATATTTCTTCCCTTAAGCTGGCGGCCCGAGACGCAGGAAAATATTTGTCTAAGAATTTTTTCTTCAGCTGGTCCCATGTGGTGATACTACCTGGTGGTAGGTAGTACAACCAGTCTTTTATGGAGTTCTTCAAAAAGAAGGGGAAGGCCCTCATTTTTATCTGCTCTTCTGTGATTCCCGGGAGTTTCATACTATTGCAAACGACGTCGAACTCTTGCAAGTGCTTGTAGGGCTCTTCACCTAATAGATCATGGAATGATGACAAACGATGAATTAGACCAGATTTTAGTTCAAAGGGAGTGTTATCATTCAAATTTGGGAAAGTAATGCATAAAGGCTGCTGATTTAAATTAGGAGCAGCCAACTCCCTTAGTGTTCGTGCATTCGCCATAGTGACTTCTTCTCGCTCTAAATCACTCGAAGAATCACTCAGTGAATCTGTTGGTTCAACTTCTGGCTTACGTCTCTGGGATGCTACACTAGAGTGCTCTTCTCTAAGTTGTCTGGTCTCTTTTTTTTTGTTCTACGCGCGGTCTTCTCTACCTCGGGGTCGAAAATTAATTCACCTGTACGAGAAGAACGAGGCATACACTCGAAAAATACCAAAAAATTAGAACAAAAATGAATTTAAAAAGAAACAAATAACTAGTGCCAGTTCTTGGCAACGGTGCCAAAAATTAACAGGTGTCGAATCTGTGCAATAATAATAATAAAAACCTAATTACCACTAAAGCAGTCAATAATCAATTCTAGGTACTGAAACAGGGACTCTAGGTGTGCAATGGGTTACTTGATTCACCATATTCCCGAAGGAAGAGTTTACTTAATTCGATATACCATAATTAATTAGCTGACAAACTATACTAACAAGTAGATAGTGGCAAGTAGGGTCGTCTCCTCAGGGACTGGGGATATTTGTCTCTTTGAAGTTCCAATTGACAATGGGGGGTTTTATCGGAGTAAAGCTAAAAATAATTAAACAATTCAACTAAAAATGAATAATTAACTAGCATGTATGTAGACAGGAATTAAATCTAGAATAGATAAATTCTAACCAAGGATATAACTACTCAGATGCGGTCCGCTCATCCGGTCATTGATGCAAGGAAGGTTCACTTAATTTTATTAACAGGTTAGTTATAGTCGCCGACACGCTCTAAAGACCAAATTTTCTTTAATTTATTGATAACCAAGGTACGATCATTGATTACCCTTAACAAGAAAATACTCCTAAGTACGACCGTAGAAATTAATTTTTCAATTGCATTAAAAACTAGAAAAACCTAACCCCAATCAATAACACGCTACGAGGGTTATTTAAATTAGATTGCACGTTTCCCTAGTGTGTAAACATGCCAGTTGCCACTAATATTAATCAATCAAACAATTACGGATTTAATTGACTAATTTGGCAGGAGATTAATAAGTCACATTGAACATCGGGCCCTTGACATCCAATTAAAAAATAATCCCATGGAAATTCAAGTAGACAACGTGCAAATATTAACAAATTAATGAACGCGTGAAAACTAATTAGATCTCACAGATATTCGGGACTGTGCCGTCAAGTTGATCCTTGAGTAGATGAAAGGCTTAGCCAAGCCTCATGAGAAAATCGCCACACAATTCAATTGAGTTCAAAAACATCATATTTCTTCGCTAATAATCAAGAAGTCAAAGCCGTTTTTCTATTCGGGACTATTGTCGAACACAAGGCACGCATGAAAGGAAAAAGAAAGAAAACTAAATTATTGCTCACAAAACGAAAACTCTAGCCTCTGTACGTTTGTTTCTAAGCAATGACTAATGCTTCCGTGGTCCCCCACCGAATTGAGAAAATGAAGTACGAAAGGTGGGCCCTACCGAATTGACTCTTGTTTCCTGTTGCTAGTAGGACTTCTCCGTACCAGGCAACTCTTCATTAGCCCAAAAGGAAAAGGAAATCCGTTTGTTTCTCTCCTTGTGGGCCAGGTGGATGGAGCATTTTGAAGTCTCCCACTTATGGAGCCATTTTCTCAAGATAGTTTCTCATTTTTAGCACTTTGTAGTTCCACTCCCTGAAATTGAGACCAAATACCAAATATAAGTAGATATTAACAATTAAAACAATATTTGGCAAAAACAAAGGGAAAATTAACAATAAAATTACTGACAATTAACACCATATCATTACAATATGCATATAATATGTTTATTTGATTTATATAACTAATATTGTTTTACACCATTCTAGGATATTTCTAAGTTTTCAATTTTTATATGAATTCAATTAGGCATTTAATTTAACCATTTATTCGTTATATATAATATTTCTAATATCAAAGTAATTAAAATAAAAGAAATTCATAGCATACATATAATTTTTCTCAAGTTCTCACATTCTTCCCCCTTTAAAAAAATTTCGTCCTTGAAATTTCGTACTTTTAATCGTAAGAATTCCGAGTATTCTTTCCGCATTTTTATCTTCCAGTTCCTATGTCATTTCTTCCATTCCATGATGCTCTCATAGGACTATGACTAAGGAATTTATTTATTCTTCAATTCCTGTCATTGAAATATCATGCCCCAAAAACGATATTTTTTCCATTCGAAATTCACACTCACAATTGACGCTTCCTTAAAGTCGATAACACCATTCTTAGATTCTTCATGATCTTCCTTCTAAATTTTTCATTGATAGTATCCTTGTCAAAAATCTATCTTAGAAAACACCATTGGCCCTTGCAACAATTATAACATCGTTATAAGCTCAACTTTCAATCTCTCCTCTCTTTTTTTCTCCAACCTTAATCTCATAGTTTCTACACACCACTTTGGTTATCAAATTTCACTCAAGTTAGTGATTATTTAATCCCAAGGACTAATAAATATTACAGCATTATAACAAAATGAACACATGATCATCAAATTACATACACACAATATAAATTACATTACACACCAACTTCATACAACTTTAAAAGCCAAACAATTCACGGGTAGTCCCACTTTTTCATACATGACTCAAACTTCAATCTTTATAAACATGAAAGAAAATAATTCAATAATACACAAATTATTATAACCACATAGCTAATAGCTCATCCCTTAGTTTAGATTCAACTTAAACTTCATCAATCTAATTTTGGACAGTCTCACTAGACCCAATTCCTTCTTCCGGTTCTACTTCCATAGGTTCCTCTATCATATCAGTTTCCAGCTCTAGGATCCTATCACGTCAGATCCTTATGAATTTCCTTATTTCTTACATTTTAATATGAGCTCTCTCATTTGCTATCACTAACCCCTGTCTTTTACCCATGAACTAGTATCACTCGATCCAGATAGAAGTAAGTTCTTGAACAGTCACAGTGACTAGTCATCCAATGCCCTAGAACACACTGCCAAAAGGACGCACTTGGTCCTTACTTAAACTACAATTTCACTCAAATTCTAGGTTTAAACCCACATTTTTGGGTAAGAGATGGCATATAATCCATTTACTATTGAACGACTTCACTTTTAACTTTCAAAAGCTAGACTTGATCCTTTCGATTCTACTTTTCCAAATTTAGTCATGATTTCTAGTCACGTCATAATACAATATGCTAAATTCTTTCCAATTTTGCAAATACACCATTGAATGAAATATCTGGTACTCGGATACAAGAATCTGACAATAAGATAATTCATAACTCAGGCTGGCCAGTCCCAAGAGTAAATCACCTATATTTGAGATTCCCATCCAACATACATATCTAATTTTCCATAAAAATGGTAATTCATTTCAAACTCAACAGGCCATTCCCCACAATCCGAGAACCCTCTCCCGGCTTGAGCTCATTAAGAGCTCTGATACCACTTGTGACGCCCCACCTTCTCCTAGGGCATACCCTAGAAGTTAGCGGATTGCCCGTCTAGCTCTCGTCAGGACTCACTTACTCACTTTAACTTCATAGATAACATTACCATTGGACAACTGAACATTCACTCTTAAGTACATCTCCAATCAGTTTGAAACATAAATTTGCCCAATAAAAGAAACAAAATACCTGTTCTAAATATCCAATCTTAATATCACACCAACTCAAACAAAAATTCAACCGTCTCAAAATTCAAAAGAGACCATGACTACACTATATACACAAAATAACAGATCTTCCTAAAATACCTTTCTAGTTCAATCCAATCACTCTTCAATCTCCGACTCCTGTAAGGAAAACAAAGGTAAAAGGGTGAGCTTACGCCCGTGAGGTTTCCATGCAAGCAACAATCAATAAGCACTTAAATCAGTACAATTAAGCAAGTAGTGCACATTTAATTTCACTGTATAATCACTTTCATTAAGCAATTGATGAAACACTTCACTAAACAATCACTTTTAAAAGGATACGGTGCTCGCATTAGAGCCACTTCAATGCACTACACACTCCACCGAACTCCTCCTTATAACCTCCAAAACAATAAACACTTCCCTCACTTAAATGGTCATATCAATATCAGTGATTTGCTACTCTGTGGTAATACTCGAGTATACCGAAACACTTACCCAAAGCTACCGTCCTACCCGACCAAGCCCTTTGCTGGCTCGAATAGTCCGTTGAACAGAGGGTTTTGGGGCCTAGTTCAGCCAGTGTGACAAAGTACACACCCGGCTTACAGTCATGCACACTTACAATATTACTTGATCAATTATCAACCTTCAAGCTCAACTAAGTCAAGTGCGATAAAGTACACCCTCGACTTAGAAGGCGAGGGACAATTGAAAACACTTCGCAATGAATCACTTAGCAATATTTCATAATAAGCACACATAAACAGTTAACACATAATTCGGAAAACACTCACCGTTAATGGTCGATTAAGCTTCATTTTTTGGGTTAAACCCTTGATCACTCTCAATTTCTGAGGTAAATAACGACTACAATTATTCAAGTATTCTCAATGTGAATTCTAATAAGTTTACTTAGAGTTTTAGGATTCTCTAAACATAGTTCAACTAATCCAAGCAATCTAGTACTTAAAACTCCCATTTGATTTACACTTTTAAGATTAAGAATTTTATGTACAATCCCAAACATAAGTTCTAAAGTTCTAATGTGTAAGGAAAGAAGTTTTAAGAGTTAAAATCTCACCAATTTAAGGTTGATATCACTAGAAACCAAGTTCCTTATCTTATTAAACAAGATGTGAAATTCCAGCAAATCATTATTATATTTCTCTTCGATATTTATCAATTTTATCAACTCAAACAAGGGAGATATACATGTACTTCAAATTTAAAGGTCTTGTGAGGTGTTTAAACTAACGTTAAACTATTTTCAACCCAAATTTAAAGATTAAGGCTTGTGAACTTTTCATTCCTTTCCTTTTAGATTAAACTAGATTCTTGTTACACGCGTTAAAATTCCAGCTCCTTAGCCTCGGTCATCTTAGAATTTTTTCCGGCACTTTTTTTTTTGAATGATTGTGGACGTCCTAGGTTCCATTCCAGAAATCCAAAAGTTTAGTAAACCCGAAAATTAGGATAACCTAACCTATCCAACTTGAGGTCTCCACGAACCAATCGTGGCAATTGCAACCATGAATCATACACTATATTGGACTCTAACTCAGTTCCAACCTTAGATAAGCGGTCTGCAGGCACATTCGCTTGACGATAACAATGAGTGACGGATTGAAAGAAATGCCTAAAAGTGAGCAATTGATCCAGCTCTCGTTGCAAACCCCATGGACATCTACTAACCCCCTTAACCATTTGGACTAGAAGTAAAGAATCTGATTCCAAATGCAAGCAAAAGAAACCTCACATAACACAAAGCTTAACTCCAAATAACAAAGCCTTCAACTCTGAATGTAAACTCGACATGACATCCCAATAACACGCAAAACCTAACAAAAACATCCCCGAGCTATTCCTCAAACCCCCCCCAACAACCACTCCTTCCCGAATTACCTAGAGAACAACCATTGGTATTCAGTTTACATATCGTCAAGAATGGAGGGATCCACCTAACCAGGATGAACTTAAATGTTTTTTTCCAACTCACCAGTGAAGAGTAAAAACATGGCCACGAGTACCTTCCAACTCCCATGTCTGTAAAATGTAATTGGAAAATATCATAGAGATCAGAAAGAACAAAAGTATGAATCTGCATGACCGACAACACCTTGCCTTCCTAAATCGCAGTATTCCTAGCTTTCCAAAGTTGCCAGCAAATCAACGATGGCAGAAGCTGATAAACCAATTTAAGCTTCATGTTTTTAGCTGGCCACAACCACCATTGAATGACTGCATGCTTTACCATTGAAGGAGTGGCAAACTCGCCAATCTCTACTTGAAACGATTGCCAAACTTGGCGAGGGACTTCACCTGTATAGAAAACATGATCAATAGAATCCAACCAAGGATTTTGGCAACAAACACAACGAGATGGTCCGCACATACCAAAGCGCTGCAACACATCCTGCACCGGCAGTCTCCAAGATAGCATCCTCATCATAAAGAATGAGATTTTTGCTGGCAAGGCCTTCACCTAAATGTTAGATGAAAAGGTTGACGTGTTGGCAACGTTGCGAACCACCTTATACGCTGAAGAAAAGGAAAATGAACTAGAAATTTCTAAATCCCACACCATCCTATCAGGTTGATTAGAAAAAACATCAGGGGGAGTTATTTGTAGAATCGTTGATACAATATTTTCTGGGAGCCATTGACGTAGCATTGGAATGTTGCAGTGACCATTTAAAACAAAATCCGCCACTGTGTGATCTCCAAAAATCTCGATCTGCTGACACAAAGGACCTGTACCAGTCCAATTCTCATGCCAGAAGTTTATCAAGCCATTCTGCAACACTCATTGAATATGGGAATTTGCCAAAGACTGATATGTAACCAATCTCTTCCAAGTTACCGATTGTAATGGCTGAAATTCCGCTTCGCAAACATGCAATTTATGTAAATATTTGGTGTGCATAAATTCAGCGCAAAGGGACTGACGTTGCCTTAAAGACCACCATAACTTCAATGAAAAGGCATCAAACACATCAGTCAAAGCCCTCACTCCCACACCCCCTTCGGCATACGGCTTACACAATGAATCCCATGCAATCTAATGATACCGAGACCCTTTTTCAGTCGTACCCCATAGAAAATTTGCAAATGCTTTCTCAAGGGTGCGGAGAACACCCTTCGGAGGAGTCGAAGCAGCTAAGACATGTATAGGCAAAGATGATAAAACACTTTTGAGTAACACTAACCTCCCTCCAGACGACAAAAGCTTCTCCTTCCAAGACAAAACTCTCTTAGCAACTGAAGTGCAGATATTTGAAAAATAACTGCTTTTCCTTCTCCCTGAGGAGAGAGTTCAGCCAAGATATCTAAGAGGAAATGACTTGGCATGAAAACCAGAGATTTGTGAAATGACACATTTACGAGGTAAAGTCAAAGCATCATGATCAATAAAGCAGCTTTTTTGACAGTTAAGTTGCTGACCAGATACACTACAATAGTTCTCCAAACATTCATGACTTTCTTCAAAGTACGCTTAACTCCACTACACAAAATAATCACGTCATCCGCATAAGCTAGATGCGTGACAATAGGGTATGAAAGAGGGACCTTAAAGGGAAGGAAACCTCTCTGTCCTACCAAAGAATTCAGCAATCTAGATAAAACCTCTACCCCAATAATAAAAAGAGTCGGCGAAATGGGATCTCCTTGGCGCAGTCCCCGAGTTGACTGGAAAAAACCACATGGGGAGCCATTAATAAGAACCGAAAACCAGACATTGGAAATCAATCGCCAAATCATATCGATCCACCGCTCACCAAAACCAAAGCGTCACAGTACTTGCAACAAAAAGAGACATGAGACTCTGTCGTAAGCTTTAGCCATATCCAACTTCAAAACCACATTCCCCTCCTGATTAGACTGCCAAATTCCTGAAATCAGCTCTTGAGCCAGCAAAAAATTATCTGAAATTTGCCTTCCTCTGACAAATCCACTCTGTTGAGGCGAAATAATCTTAGGAAGGAGACAAGACAATCTATCCGATAAAACCTTTGAGATCACCTTGTTGATAAAGTTACACAAACTTAAAGGACGAAATTGTGTAAAGTCTTGTGGAGAATGCAACTTTGGAATCAACACTATTGAAGTTGAAGAGATACTTCTAGGCAAAACCTCCCCACAAAAAAACTAATAACTGCCGCATATACATCCTCAGCCACAATGTCCCATGCAAACGTAAAAAACTTACCCGAGAAGCCATCCGGACCAGCCGAGCTATCACCATCCATAGAAAACACCACCAACTTAACTTCTTCCTTGGATGGGATTTTCTCCAAGATCACATTATCATGTGAAGTAATTAATTTAGTGATAACCTCAAGAGTTTCAAAGGATTGAGCATATGATTCAGCCGTGAACAAATGTTTAAAAAACGATTCAGCCTCTCCCTCAATATCAGATGTACTGTCCAACCACTTCCCAGCAGACGACTTGATGCGATGGATTAATGATGTGCTTTGTCATTCCACCACCACAGAATGAAAATACTTGGAGTTCCTATCGCCATCCTTTAACCACTTAATCCTAGATTTTTGTTGCCAAAACATATTCTCAAGTGCATGTGAACGCCTTAGCTGGGCTTGTGCTTCGTGTAATACAACTAAATTTGCCTCAGACGGATCAACATCATAACTAAACTCAGCATTGAGAGCACGTTGTTCCGCCACCTTTACAGCTTCAAAGATATCACCGAAAACCTCGCGCAACCACATTCGTAATGCCACCTTTACATTCCAAAGCTTGGCTGCAAGGACCTTTAATGGTGGGCCTAAAAAATTCCTGTTCCAATTGCACCTAACCACGTCCAACAGTTCTGGTTTAGATGTCCAGAAATTCAAAAAACGAAATGGCTTTGGCTTGTTATCCAATTTTGTAAGAGCCGACAATAACAATGGAGCGTGATCTGATGGGTCTCTACACAAATGTTGTACGGCAAAACCTAAGCCTAAATTGGGAGAAACTTGATTCATAAGCAACTTGTCTAATCTCTTCCAAATACGCGCCCGACCATATCTATTGTTGCACCATGTGAAAATAGACCCTGAATACCCCACATCAAAAATTCCAGCTTGAGACATAAAGTTCAAAAAATCCGAACCTTCCTCTGGTCTAAACGGCACCCCACCCCTTTTCTCCTCCTCCGAAACAATGACATTAAAATCCCCCACAAGAAGCCAGGCAGACTAAGTCGGTTTGTCCACAAGAAGGCTATTCCATAATTCTACTCGTTGAAGGGCAGTACACTTGGCGTGGACAAATGAAAAAATAATAGGGACAGCAAATATTGCAGAATCAATTTGTAACGACAAATGTTGATTAGATTCTCCAACTATACGACAAAAAATAGAGGCTTTATAAAAAATCCAAATATCACCCGTACTACTAAATACAGAGTGATCCATATTAAGTCTCATCCTGATCGAATGGATCTCTGCAACTTGAATTTTTGGTTCACAAATAGCTACTAGTTGAATGGAATGGTGTTTTACCAAATATCTCAATCTCCGAAAATTTGGGGCGCGAGATACACCCTAATATTCCAAAACATAAACTTAATCATTGAGACAAGGAAGAGGAAGAGTTTGAGGAAACCTTGGCTTTCGATCGCAGCGAACGATCAGATGAAAATTTAGCCTGATACATTTCGGGGGAAATTTCTAATTTTATGATGAATTTTAAAAAAATTCTACAAAAGGAGTGATTTTGATGAGATATTCCGAAGGGGGTGTTCGCATTCGCGAAATGCGAGCTCTGTGTAGAGCTCGCATTCGCGAAATGCGAGCTTCCCATTCCTTGAACCATTGGCCACCTCCCTTTCCTTTATTTTGGACACCTCCCTTATTACTGCAATAAATAGAAAGACCAGACATGTAAGCATCAACAAGACTTACGTTTAAATTGAAATTTAGTATATTTGGAAACCTTATTTAAGAATAATGGTGTCGTATTTTAGTGACATACTATAGAGAGATAATATGTTGGAAAAGTAAAATTTTGGTTGGACAACAGTGTTTAAGAAATAATATAAAAATTTTCTAAAAAATGGGCAACCCATTCACATAAATTTGTAGGAGTTCAGCTACAGTAATCTACGTACTAATAACTGAGAAAGAAATGAAAAATCGAGAATATTCCAAAAAAATCCAGGTTTGAGTAGTCAATACCTGAAGTTGGAAATTGAAAAAAAAAAAATGAAGACCATGAGAATTCAAAGAATCCAAGCTTAAGAAATGCCGGAGCATTAACCACTGTACAGGACCAAACATTATTTGCAACCCAAATTAGTGGTAAAAGAACTAATATCATTCACTGATTCACTATATTCACTATATTCCTCACAGAGCTCGCATTCACGAAATGCGAGCTCTGTGAACTCGCATTTCCGGAATGCGAAGACCCCCCATTTGTAGAACAACCTCCAAAAATCGCCTCAATTGTAGAATCCTTTTTTTTTTTTTTCATCATAAACTAAGAATTCACCCTACATTTCGGTTTGCCATGCGTAACCACCTGTAAACCTTCCTCATGCTGGAGCTTTTCACTGACTTGTTGAATGATCGGGTCAAGATTAAAGATATCCGCAACCGCAGATGATTGTTTTGCCAGCAAATCCTTCAGCACACCACAATGAGATATATCAATGACAAGCGTATTCTGCTCCAGCTGACGAGCAGAACGGGCTTGCTGGTTTTCCTTTCCAGCCATAAGTTCCAAATTGTCAATTTGCCTGTTTGAGGGATCAACAGTGGGAGCCACCGTTATAGTATCTTCCAGCCCATCAAGATCATGCTGAGACACCACCGCCTGAGTATCAGAACATGAACATGTAGCAGGTTCTGTGAAAATCCCAGTACAAATATTTGCGTCTTCAACAAAAGGAGTCGTGACTTTAGGAGTTTTTGAAGGCCCCTCCTTATCAACCACACCCACATCCTCCTCCGTAGTAGCAGGCACAATGATTGGATCCACCTCTTTCCCAGAGTGATCATCCTGTTTGCCTATTGTGCCCAAGCCAGGTGAAGAAGTAGGTTGAAAGCGTGTATGACCATCCTGTTTCTTGGAAGCTAACGGTCTCTGAATTTTAAGATCCGGATATAGCATATGACAATCATCTTGGATATGTCCCTGCTTAAAACAATGGGAACAATATTTAGGCAGATTTTCTGGAATTAAAGCTTGCCAAAATCCCTCATGATCACCATTACCAATCCACACCCTAGGAGTAAGAGATTTTAACAAGTCTACTTCTACACATACCCTAGCAACACTTGGCCTGGAAGCCACCATGGTTGCAGTATCTACAAACAAAGGATTCCCCAAAACGCCCGCAATCTGGAATGCAGCGGCAATTTTGGTAACTTAAACCAAACTGGAACCACCGAAGGCTCCTTGTCCACATGGAAAGCAGGAGACCATTTACCTCTAGCCCAAATCCGATGAAAATCCACCTCATTCCCCAAGTTAATCACTACATGTCTGGAGTCTAAAAGACCTACCTTAGCAGCCTCTTTTAGATCAAGAGATAAGAAGAATTTCCTGAGATCCTCCATAGGAAGGACGACCCTTAGAAAATTTACCAACCAAAGCAAATTTGTATGGAGCAGCAAGTGTGGCCAAATCAGTTTGAGAAAAAGAATCGCAGGTTCCCCCCGATGAGTCGAAGACACTGCGTTGATAGTCAAAATGGGCTGAGAAGCTGCATTACCAAAGAGTTCAGAAAAAGATTTCTTTTGGAATGTGGGAGAAGAAAGGGATTGGGCTGGAGGGCAGCTTGCCATCAACCTCAAGAGCACCGAAAGTTATATTGTCTTTTTACACAACTTTGCACAGCTTTACACCGAAAGTTGAGAGAAAGGATGTTGAGAGCACCGAAGGTTAAGAGTCAGCGTTTAATCTAAATTTTCTTCAGCTAAACCTCATGTAAACTCAGGTTAAATCTATATTGTATACCTCTCGACATTATTCTCTAAGAAATATCGATAGCAAGCTGCAAATTTCAATCTTCACTCTTGGTTTCTCCAATTTTCTTCCTAATAGCTTTTCGGTTGCTGCACAGAATTTTTCCTTCAGCCAAGAACTCATTTTCCTAGCTAAATTCACAGGCAGCTTAAGTGTCATGTATATTAAAAGCGTAAGAGGTTGTTATAGAATTTTTCCTCCCCTTTCTTCCTAGAATTTAAAGGTTGCAGCCTGCACTTTTAGTTCCTGCTTCAGTTCTTCCTAAGCCGCACCAGTCTCTCATTTTTTTTCATTTTTAGCTCATGGTTTGAGGTTACAATCTGGGGAAATGAAGTTAGCAGATTTTCAACTCTCTCGGTTGCGGGTGAATTCTTAGTTTATGATGGAAAAAAAAAAGAATTCTACAACTAGGGCGATTCTTGGAGTGGATTCTGCAAATAGGGGTCTTCGCATTCCGGAAATGCGAGCTCACTGAGCTCGCATTCTAGAAATGCGAACTCCAATTGGAGCTCGCATTTCCAGAATGCGAGCTCAGTGAGCTCGCATTCGAGAGCCAAGACAAGGAGGAAATCATGCAAATATTGAAAATACTTCATGCAAGATGGTTCGGCAGCAGGCTCGCGGCACAGCCTTTATGGTGTCTGATGTAGTTTCCTTTCATCCGACTGCAACTAATGACTTGAACAGTCAACACTTAGACTATAGTAATAAAAATTCTAAACATTTTCCATCTTTTAGCTGCAAAAATCCTTATGTTTAAGCACAAAACAAATTAGATGAAAGGATCATGCGAGCATCAAAGAACAGTTTTTTCTTCAACAACAATGCTTCTGCAAATTTCGATGCAGAAAAACCATGCAAAGCTTCAAACAAAACTAGTGAACCTATCACCCCAAATACCCCTTAACACTGAACACTTCAAATGAAACCAGGGTTATTGATTATAAACACAAATCTCAGCATATCAGAACTTGTGGCCAAACAAAGACAACCAAACAGCAACTGAAGTAGATAAAGTTTCAAAGCCGCAAGTCTGAACCAGCAAACTAGGAGTTCATGCAAAGAACAATTAAATTAGAGCTCGCATTTGCGGAATGCGAGCTCAATAAGTAGAGCTCGCATTTCGCGAATGCGAGCTTAGAATAGAGCTCGCATTCGTGAAATGCGAGCTCAGTAGAGCTCGCATTTCACGAATGCGAAGACCCCCCGGACGGAATCCATTACCAAAATCACCCCTTTTGTAGAATTTTTTTAAAATTCATCACAAAATTAGAAATTTCTCCTCGGTTGCAAACAATAATTTCCAGCAGCAGCAGCAGCCTATTATTCGATGTTTCTTCATAATTCCTCTTCAGTTTTATGTTCCAACTAAGTATACAGGGAATAGCCTATTCAGTTACTGATTATCCTTAACAGAACGTGAAAATTTATGACCAAAATTCCAGAAACTAAACAGGATTAAACTCATTTCTGCTCTTTGTTACAAATCTGATGCATAACAGCATGCATCAGATTTCTCATACTCCAGCCTTCGTGTTGCTTTTAAGGTTCGTTTATTCTTGCTTTTAGCACGTCAAACATTACATGCATGATCAGATTAAGGTCACCGATGGTGCACTAACAAGTCCTAACCAGTTTCAACAAACTTTTGGCCAGAAACCGAAATTCTTTCCAACTTTACTCCATCGGCAATCATCCTTCTTTGTATCAAGAATTCCAGCCAATAGTTCATCACAATTCCATCTTAACAGGTTTTATTTGAAGATATAATCTGTATGTATGTCAAGATATATGGCTAAAGAGTGTACATAAGATATGCAACGTAAGAAACAACCAGAAAATTATAGCTTAGCTCATCAACTATCGGATAACAACTTCAAACGAATATTTCCAGCTTTGTTGATCTTTGCTTTCTAGAAAGTTTCTTTCTTTACTTGGTTCTAACTTAGTCTAAAATACTGCTAGCTAAATGCAACAGAAAATAGGAGAAAATTCAGTAGTTTACCTCTAGTTCTCAATGGCTTTAAGCTAGGAAAAATTTCTGATCCCTCTCTCCCCGAAGCTTAGCTAGATAAGCTGAAATCCTTCTTGATTCTTGGCTGGTTCTTACGGTTGAATGAGGCCAGAATGAATTCCAGGTTGTAATGGTCTTTCTCTCCTTTTTCCTCTTAATACCTCTCGGATAGCTAGACTAACAATGGAACTACGGCCAGCTTCTTCTTATTGCCTCTTAACCGACCAAAATCACATTTGCTGGTTACTTAGCTTGCTAATGAGGACAAGTGTCCTCCAAATTGCTTGCTGTCCTATTTGCTGTCGGTTGCAGTTGGAGAAAAGAAAGCTTCCGTTATTTATCACTCGAATTTTATTGCTTAAGAAGATAGAGATGGTTTTCTTTCGGTGGTTAGTGGCAGGCAACAACAAATGAATTGGTTTCTCTCGGTTCCAAATAGAAAGTAATACGAGATGCTCGTAGTTTGTATCCCATTCTCAATTCCTAATAAAAAGCAATAGTAAGTACTAGTATATTACCCCCGTTCTCGGTTCCAATGGTAGACAACTAATAGTTTCTTTCGGTTTCTAACTAAAAGGGAAAATGCAACATGTAATTCTAGTACATGTTAGGCATTTACCTCGCAACGGATCCTCTGTGTCACACCCTGTATCACACCCTATCACACTCTTTATAATCTCGCCAAGTGTCCCTTAATAAACAAAACCCTCAAATAACCCAACTCGGACCATATTAAATTGATTAATCGATTAATCGGACAGATAACTTAATCTCTTTAACCAAAATCAAGTAAAATAAAAACTCTTTAACCAAAATCACAATTTATCAAGGGAAACAAACCTAAAACCCAAACAACCTCTGTCCTCTCTTCGTCATCTTCGCCATTCACCTACCGTTGCGCAATTTATATGCATCACTGAAATTGTTATATATCTTATTCACATGAGGCAAAAGTTTTTTGGCTTTTATGCTTTAGTAGTATGCTTCACGAAAGCCAAGTTAGCCATACGTTGACTGGAACAACCACAGTATCGTAGATATGTAATTCAAGGTTTTGTTCGAGAATTACCACCACAACAGGTTTAGTTATTCGTCATTTTTCTCTTGTATAGTATAGTAGATATGTAATTCATTCTAAATTTTTATTTGAATATTTTATTCTTAAATGACTAAACTACATTGAAGGTATATTTTGTCAATGATATTTTTTATTTGTGGTTGTCTCTCTTTAATTATATTAGGAATTTGGAATTCCAATAGAAGACATCTGCAATAGGCAAAATACTAAGAACATGACACAATTATTACAAGTAAGTGAATAGTATGCTTTTTGTAGATATTATGTCAATCATTAGTTGCATGTTGTTTCTTATTTATCTTAATTTTTTCCAAGTATTATAGTTTTGCAAGTTTACAGCTGCTTGTTTGTATGTGTGGTCTTTTATTTCTTATTTTTCTGGCAGACATTGG
The DNA here is from genome assembly GCF_036785885.1 of Coffea arabica. Lineage (NCBI taxonomy): Eukaryota > Viridiplantae > Streptophyta > Magnoliopsida > Gentianales > Rubiaceae > Coffea > Coffea arabica. The sequence continues at coordinate 6,723,807 of NC_092319.1, read as the reverse complement.
ACCCTAACTTCTACCAAGGCTATGATTTGATGTCTTCAAGTTCAATAGCACAACAACATGCATCAATAAGTTTTGTCCAAGTAAGAAAAAACTTTGATTAATTATTTAATCTTATATATATTAGTTTGATAATTTACAATTATAATTCAATATATTTGCTAACTTTGGGTCTGTTTTTGTAGGCACAAGAACTTGAAAATAATGATGATTCTGATCAACAAGTTGTTGAAAATAGGAAAATTGAATGAAGATGCTTATGAAGAAATAGAGGACAAGACTGTGGGATTGCGCTCATGGATTAATTAGACCTTTAAGTGGAATAATACTTTGTGCTTATACTTCAACGTGTTTTTGATATTTTTGTTCATATTTCTGTTAATAAACGTTCTTTTGACTAAACTGTAGAAGATGAGATATATTAGTTGAGCTGCTCTGGATAATATATTTGCACCCTTCTCTTTAGCACATTGAGCCGTCCAACTCACAGACTGGCTCTCATGGTCAAACATATTCAATAGCCTCTTGTTCGAATGGGAAGGATAGGATTCAGCAACAATTTAAATGCAGATCCTCGACTAACAGTAAAAACAAGTACAAACTCATCTCAGGAATGTTCAAGTAATCCACAATTTTGGTTTTAATATCATGCTCCACAGTACCTTCCTCTGCACCCCCACGAAGTACATGATTGCTCAAATTTACAGTAATTTCCTTTAAGCTAAATGTAGATGAATCCCAATACTGTAGCATTTGAAAACAAGAAAACAACCCGTACAAAGTCAAGGCTTCATTAAAGCCAGGAATGGATTCTTCAGTGCAAAATGTCCTATCAGACAAAAGAGCAGTTGCCCTCAAGAATTCCAACTGGGCATTAAACCTTGCAAGAGATATTGACCTTCCCAAGCAGCCATTTTGATTCAAAGACTCAGAGTCAATTTCATGTGATTTTGCCAATGACCCATCTTCAGAAGCCTCCTCGAGAGCCTCCCTTAGTTTGTTCTCCGGCGAATTCTTGAGAGTTGATGGCTTTGCCTTACCCCACTCCTCCTCCTCCTCCACGAAACTTTTCCTCTCCTGCTCTTCTTGTCGATCATCAAGGTTGCACAGAATGATATAGGCTTCCATAGTCTCAGATGCAGTAACACAAATCCGTTCCAGTTGACTGAAAAAACCTATCATCATATCAGATACCCCTGCAGTATTAGGGAAAAAGTTACAAGCTTTACATGATTGAAGCTTCATTATGCATAACATTCCGCAAATAAGAGATTTCAATAATCTAATTTTCATAATTTTCATAAACATTGATTTTTCTGAACAGCAACAATGAAGTGAATGAATACATAAACCCTGCAACTAGTCACACCAATGCATGTCAAGATGGCACCTCTATCCATATAGACCAAAACCAGAAAACCATTGCAATTTGCTGCAGCAAATGTAACTTTAAAATTATCGGTAAAGTTATCCTTTAAAATTTAGAAAAACTAAACGTAACAAAAGAACTTTGGGGGAAAGAGAGAGAGAAACCATTTCTCTGTTAGTTGCACAGCACCCCACAAAGAATTCGAAGAGCATGGTGATTAAAACAAGGAAATTCATCATTTTTTAGACACAGGATAAAAATTGTTATGCAGCTTCTAGCTTCTTTTTTGAGCTCACCATTTGATAAAGCTTGACAAGTTATAAGGATGGCCTACTGAGTACAATCATCAGTAGTAAAACAGTGATCACACATGTTTCTTGGCTTTAATTCATAGTTACAGAATAAAAAAAAAGTAGTTTTTTTTTAGAAGCACATACCTTTAGGCTTTATCAGGTTTTAGATGATCCCATCAACCATTCTGAACAAGAAACAAGTGGTACTAATTAAGACGAAAACCTCTGCGTCAATCCTAATCAGGTTTGTGACGGATTCAAAATTTTTTAATGTGAGTAAATATATCGGGATAATGTAGTTCCAATGGTTTGGTTTCCATGCACACAAAAATATATACAAGAGTCCATGTAAATGCTAGGATTGCTTAATAACTGATAATGACAAAAAAAAAAAAAAAAAACTGATGATGACAAAACAATGAGTTAGCTTTACATTTAATAGGTAGATTAGCTACATCAGCTAAGATTAGGTCTTAATAGTTATTGAAGTCTTCACACAAAAATTTTCAAAAGTCAGGAGTTGTTACGAGTAAAATTTGATAAGATTTAGCAATTCAGGATTAAATAAAATGAAGCTTAATAATGATGATTAGGTCTCAATAGTTAGTGAACACCGAAGTCAACATGTCCGTGGGCATTGGTGAAACCAGAATTTGAGATTTACGGGGTAAGACAAGTAAAAATAGTAGAACTAAGGGGGCACTCTAAAAAACAAATTGCAGACTAATTCACGAACGACATATACTACTTTTGTTACAGATTTTTACATGCAAGATTAAAATGCCATCGATGGAAAAAGGGCAATGTCCAAATGGCACATATTTAACATTTGGGGGGAAAAAAAGGTTAAAATGGTAGATAACATTTGAAGTAGAGGAGTTGCTCTACTGGCAAAAATATGGGAGCAACCAAGTCAGACTTTTACCTTATAGTTTGATTCATCTTCCTCTTAGGCATTTGATCGAACAGGTGGTGAGGTTCGTCCAATTTTGTTTGAGAGCACATAATCTGATGACCTTTGACGCAAACAACAAAAGCTAAATTAACTTTGCATCCAAAAACAAAACTTCGGAAGCAAAAGTACCCATTACCCAGTACAAATTTACACTAAAACTAAATATATTTCTACCATAAGAAAGAGCTTCGAAGAAACCCACCAAGGTTTTTAAGAAATAAGTTGTTTCTCACCTTTGGGAAGAGCTTCGAAACTTTATCTCGTCCTTGTAAAAAAGTTGTTTCTCATGTGAGATAGGATGCATCTTCATGCAAACCCTTTTCGGCATCTCGGACCATATCCGTGAATATTTCGTCAAAGCTGAATGGTGAAGATGAATAACTTGGCTTTCGTGAATAACTTGGCTTTCGTGAAGCATACTACTAAAGCATAAAAGCCAAAAAACTTTTGCCTCATGTGAATAAGATATATAACAATTTCAGTGATGCATATAAATTGCGCAACGGTAGGTGAATGGCGAAGATGACGAAGAGAGGACAGAGGTTGTTTGGGTTTTAGGTTTGTTTCCCTTGATAAATTGTGATTTTGGTTAAAGAGTTTTTATTTTACTTGATTTTGGTTAAAGAGATTAAGTTATCTGTCCGGTTAATCGATTAATCAATTTAATATGGTCCGAGTTGGGTTATTTGAGGGTTTGGTTTATTAAGGGACACTTGGCGAGATTATAAAGAGTGTGATAGGGTGTGATACAGGATGTGACACAGAGGATCCGTTGCACATTTACCTGCTTTCAAATGAGTGTTGTTTTAGTTAAATTTTCCTTCAGTCACCGCCCCATTTTTTTTTTTTGAAAAAAAAATCTGTTTTATTCATCAAAAAAACAAACCAGACCACAACGCCAAGGAATCATCCAGATCCCTACATCCTAAGAGAAAAATGAAAATTACAAAAATTCTGCATGTCCAGAGATAAAAGCCCCCTGGAGCGCAGGGTCAACTGAGACGCTGACGTGAAAATAGATCGAGAGCCACACTTCACCCCAAACGTTGCGAGCGAGTCCGCCACCATGTCCGCCCCAATTTCTTAGCATTTGATTGCCTTGCCTCCATTCGGTTCCCAGATTTCTTCAATTATTTTCCTTCCCTCGGTCCTATTGTCAAAATTTTCTAATAGCTTATTTTGCTTGGTTGCATGGTTATTCATTTAGGCTTCCAAGGGTAATTTCATCTTTTAACTTTAACTTATTTGCCTATTACGGCTATAATTGTATTAGTTCATAAATTGTCTCCTATCTTTATTCGCACATTTTGAAAAAATTTGCTTACATTAATCTAGTAAATTTGCACACATTTGTTTTTAAAAAAATTACCTGGACATGTAACTTATTCAACCATATAATATATTCAAATGGCTCAAATTACAATATGCATATCATATGTTTATTTGATTCATGTAATTAATTTTTTTTACACAATTCTAGGATATTTCTAAGTTCTCAATTTTTATATGAATTCAATTAGGCATTTACTTTAACCATTTATTCGTTATATATAATATCTCTAATATCAAAGTAATTAAAATAAAAGAAATTCATAGCATACATATAATTTTTCTCGAGTTCTCACATTTTTCCCCCTTAAGAAAATTTCGTCCTCAAAATTTCGTACTTTTAATCGTAAGAATTCCGAGTATTCTTTCTACATTTTTATCTTCCAGTTCCTATGTCATTTCTTCCATTCCATGATGCTCTCATAGGACTATGACTAAGGAATTTATTTATTCTTCAATTCCTGTCTTTGAAATATCATGCCCCAGAAACGATATTTTCTCGATTCGAAATTCACACTCACAATTGACGCTTCCTTAAAGTCGATAACACCATTCTTAGATTCTTCATGATCTTCCTTCTAAATTTTCCATTGATATTATCCTTGTCGCAACCTTCACTTCTGCACTTAGCCCTCAATCTTATTTTGTTTTGCTTCACAAATTTACAAGGCCCATCCTATCTCATATTTTAATTTGTCATAGCAAACTTGCATTCTTTTACTATTGAAAAACATCCACAATTTCGATTTTGGATTGCCGATATCTTTGGGGTTGAATGCAACACATTCACTGCTGGTTGTTTCATCATCAGATTCATGGATAGTCTTAAAATCAGATTCAGAATCAGAGGCAATATCATTGTCCTTAGGCATCGCCAAATTATTATCAACATGAATTTCAATTGTCTTGTTATGCTAAAAATTCTTATGGTGTTCTATACCTAACCATTCAGCAGTATTATCTACATTATCATGGAACTTAGAATCATCATTTTTACTCGATTAGAGTCTACTGCTAAAAAGAAGGATTTACTCTCTGAATCAGAATTATTATTATTGTTCTCATCAGCCCTATTATCATCTCCTCCCCATCTATTGTCATCATTAGGTTTATTGAAGTTGCCATTATCACTAGTTCCTTTATTTTCACCAATCTCATATGGATCAAAGCCTAGTTCTTGAACTAAAATTTCATGGAATAAGACCTCAAGATAGAATCTCCCTAATGAAACCCACATTCCTCTTAATATATCCATGCCATTTGCTACTAGTGTCTATCCTTTTAAAGTTGTTGTCTTTCCAATCATAGTATACTTTGTGTGCATACACACTAACATTTTCTGTGAATCTATCTACTTCAAATACACTTTCAACATAGTTAAAGATACATAAATCTGCACCCTCATAATGTGGATGATGAGTCTATGAAATCAATCCTCTATAGCGACATCTTAGTGATATGAGTGTGCTACCTTCTCGCGATAAAAAAAAAAATATAGATCAATTAACCAATAATTAGCAGACCATAGATTAACAACAATGCACCCAATAATGCAAACACCAAATATCACAATAAAAAATGGGACAACATGTGCATAATTCAAGCATATATACTCTGACATTCAATAGAGGCACAGTTAATCCTTTCAAACCAATGCAACTAAGATTAATAAGAATACACCCACAATGCAAATCTCAGGGACCACAACTAAGTATTATATTCACAAAAGTTAAAACTTTTCACTGTAAACTCTTTATCTAACAAATCATAAACTGTAGAAATTTTACCGTAATTTGGGGATGCATTATCATTAAATTCTTTCTTTCAAAATGACATTTTCTTGATGTTGGGTGGCCTTAATTGGATTTTTTTCTTTGTTCTATTGATTGTGGATTTCAATGGGTAATGAAAAGGGGAAAATCTATAGAGGAAAGGTACAAAAGAAAGGGAGAGTTAAAAATACAATGAATTTTTTTGGTTTTAAGTGAGCAATTTTTTTCCTTAATAGCTGCATGCTGGTCACATGACCTTTTCTGTCCAAATTGATCAATTTGCCATTTCTAGACTTTTTTCTTTTTTTTTTTTTTTGAGAACAAAAAGAAGAATTTGAATTTAGAACTTCTAAATTCTGTGACCTTGAAATGTGCAAAACACTTTATTCTTACAAAGTAACCCACAGAGTAATTTTTCTAAGTGAAATTTCAATAGACATATTGGTAAATTTAGTAATGTTGGAAGAAGTTCAATATCCCCACCATCCTGTGATATTAAGTAGGCTTTGACACAAGATTTGACGTCAGCCTCGTATAATACGCCAACAATCTCTCAGGGTCAGGAAGATTTTCTTTGATGATGGGCTCTTCCTTGAAATTCTTGACCCATGCGTGCAAGCTTGGTAAACGACTTGGTTCCAAAACCTTGATCCCCACCAACTGTTCCATGGGTTGAATCCAACAGGCAAACCAGGCAAATATCAAGTCCACCATATTGATCGAGTTGCCACCAAAAAACTTCTTGTCCCCAAGAGCTTGCTCTTCAATAATTTTCAGAAAGTCAAACATTTGTTCTGCTGCCTCTTTCTTGCCATCTCCTCCTCCCCAGAAGAGGGATCTAACAGCACTACGTCCCTAAATCATGATAATTTTTTCAAATGCCATTTCTAGACTAAATGCATCTAAAAATTGATAATTCATATATTAAATGTATTGCACCAGAAAGTTCGAGGGCGAAATATATCCCTAACCCAAAATTTGAGGGACAAAAAATAGATGATGTTTTCCCACGGTTGTAATTTAATTGGTAGTGTTTGATAGTTTGTTTTTGGTTCTGATTGAAAACATTTAATGTTCACTTTGTTCTTGCAATTATTTTTTAGTTGATGGCAATTGGCAATGGTCTAACATGAAAATTACCTTATTTACTAGACCTGCACATATCAGTAGATTTTTATTTGATAGATCATACTTTACTTTTACATCTTGAGCTCCTTCATTAAAATCTCATATTGCTTCAATTTCTCTTATTTTAATATATATGTGGATTGATTATGTCTTTCTACTTTATTGATAGGGTCGGGAGAAAATGCTAAAAAAGAATAATATTCACATGACCAATTTGCCTAATGTTTAGTTGGAATCTCATGATAGCAAATGGAAGCTGCCTTGCATTATTTGTGGGGAGGGGAGGGATCAATCTCTTTATAGTATGCTGAATTTATTATTGTATAGAAATTTCAAAATCCTTGGTTACAAAGGAAAGTTGTGACGATCCCACCTCTCCCTAGGGCATACCCCAGGGTTTAGCGGACTGCCTGTCCAGCTCTCGCCAGGACTCACTCACTCCAAGAGAACAAGTTATAACTTCGAAAGGAATAAAACCACAGTTCCAAACTTAGAATGTACATTTATACTCAAGTCTATCTCAAATATTCATACATTCCCAAAATACAACAAAAGATTTAAGATCCAAATGACTTCCAACTGTAATCAAGCACTAGCGTGAGTATAATTCACAAGAGTAAAAAACTAGACGACGCTAGCCTGTACCAGTCTCACGCCCACGTCCGTACCCCCTATAAGGAAAACAAAACTAATAGAGTAAGCCAAAACTCAGTGAGATTCCAAAACTTCATACAGACCCAAGTAGCAAATTATCCATTGTAAAAACTTGGAATATCAAAGTAGCGAGTATAAGAGTTCATAAAAATAAGCAATAACACTTCAAATAACAAATCATTAGATATCCAACAATTTCAGGTAAAAGGATACAGTAGCCTTTGCAAGTTAACTCCGCCGTAGCTTCACTAAGTAGTAGTTGACACTCCGTCAACTTTCAAGTAGAATAACCAGTTCAGTAGATCACCACTTAACTCCAAACTCCATCTACCAATCAACCCTCTACTGGGCCCGAACTCCAAATTAATAGTGATGGTAATACTCGAGTATACCGAATCCAGTAGACCATATCCAAAGGATTACACAATAAACAGTAAACGATAAACAATAAACAGTACCTATGGTTCACCAGTCTCCTCGACCAAATCCTTACTGGCTCGATTCGACTGACTAACCAATAGGGTTAGGATTCCAGATAGAATTCAAGTCATGCACATATATATATATATATATATATATATATATATATATATATATATATATATCAAACCATTTGTAATCAATGCACAGCAATAAGTCATATTAGGATAAGTGCGATAAAGTACACCCTTGCCCTATCAAACAAGTTAAGTACCGTCCAATCACGTTAACCAAGCAATTCATTCAAGTAATAAGTTCAAACATGCATTTGGAAACACTCACTAATGAGTTATTACTTTCCAAAACCAAGCTCAGGTTCAACTCCCTGACTGTAGTCCAAATGTGCGATAAAATACCGTTGCAGTCAACCAGGGTTTCAAAATATGGGAGTTTCGCTTAAAGAAAATTAAGTAAATGAAACTCATTTTAGTAGTATTCATTTTACTTATCAAACCCTAGAAAATTCATGCTCGCTCTTTTGGTTTCGATAAAGAAGCCGATTAAAACTTGTAAATTCGCAACTTGGTATAAGAAACGAGAAAATCGCATTTAAAGTGGTCATTACTTTGTCTTTGAGAAATATACACTTTTGGGCAAAATTTTCGTTCATAAGTCACCCACAAGGTCACTTAAGTATCCTACATAACTAAGTCCCAAATCGCTCACAAGTCACATCCCTATTTCTGCTTTCGCTCACTTATCCCACGAGCGGAAAAACGGGCAGCATTTCCTTTGTTTTTACCTAATTTTCCAGCCATTTCAAGGTTTCACTTTGTTCTCAAATCAGCCCAACTCAATCACTACAAGTAAGAATATAAAGATAGTTCTTAATCTAGGTTAAAACCCATCCAAATTGCAACTCATTTCTAGCAAATAATCATCCAATACCAAAGCTGGAAAATTCTTAAGAAAGCTGGAATTTCCTCTTTTAAAGCTAAAAAGTCACAATTAGGCTACTAATCACCTCACAAGTCCAAAACCAAGGTCAAAATCAACGTATTATAGTTAGACAACATAAATCAAGGCTGAAAATTGCACAACCCTAGCTGAAATTTTACTAATCTACACCAAATCTAGAGTATCATCCATAATATTTCAAGATTCAAGTCATCTACACCATATTTTGCAAGAATAAGAAGAAGAAAAGAAGTTGTTGAACTTATACCTTTAAAACCTCTGGAGAAGTGAAGAACCAAGCTATTTCTTCAAAGAAACTCTCCACTCCAAGCCTCCTAACTCCCTTAGTGCTAGTTTAATCGGTTTAGTTTTTGTGATTTCAATTCAAACAAGGCAAAATCAAGACGAAGTTGGAAGTTCTACTCTCTTGTTTTTCTCTCCAATGGTTCGGATGACATGAAGAAAAAATGGAAGAAAACTTAGCCAAAAGGAAAGATAAGAAGAAAGGAAATGTCTTGGTCAAACATCTCTTTGATTGCTAACACTTGGCAATCAAGTTTCTTTTTTTTTTTTTTTTCTTTTCTCACCTTTTCTTTAGTAAAAAATTTCGGCTGCTTTAAGGGTTAAGTTAGGGAGAATTAAATGTAATAAAATCAAGGAGATTAAGGTAAGAAAATATTAGTCAAGCGGTGTACTCAACCGGTAACAAACGGCGCACGTCGGTTCAAGCTTATTTCCCTTAACTCCCTTGTACTTTTGTTTTAACTTATTATTCACTAACTTATTATTAAGCACTTCTAATTACACACTTCCTCTTACCTAATACTCACCATTATCCATCAAATTTAGTACACATATCTCACCGAGTGATCACACGACCAAAGTGCACAAAAATCCTAATTTACTCTAACTATAAAAGTAACTTTTATTGTTTATTACAACTAATGAGGGAGTAAATTAGTAGTAAAGCAATTATAAATTAACTTATTCAAAATAAAAGAGAATTATAAGGAAAATATAGGTGAATTTTCAAGTCCTCATAAAAGTACTGCAAAACCTGGTTTGATTTTCTTTTTAACCATTACAATTGCAATGATGAAACTGATTCAATATTTTGTCAATGTTTCCTCAATAAATTTTGTGAAAATTCCTACTGACTCATGATTATGTGATTAAACAATCATTTGGGTGCTTTTACATTTCTCCACTTAAACAAATTAGTGTATTTGATTCTATTTATGCATTTTAAAATCATTATACTTTCTCATTTTTTTTACCGATATTAATAGTATATTTTACTTTCTTAATCTTATGATGCTTAACAAATTATAACATAGGTACTCACTCTTGCACATTGTAGTGAAAACAAGTGTATGGAATGAAAAACTATTATATGTAGGGATCCATATGTAAATATAGTATCTATTTAAATAAACTCGAATGACCTCTTCTGATAATGAGAATGTATAGGATCCTATTCTGGTTTGGTCCGGTTTGGAATCAACTTATAATCATGGAATCGACTCAATCATCCAATTATAAGTTCATAACTCTAGCCCATTCGCATTTTGAGCAGAATAGGTTTACTAATTCTTTGATTCTAGTTAGTAAGAGGGATCTTGAATTAAGAATCAGACCCCAGAAGCTAAAAAATGCTATCCCAAGTAATTGCAAAAATTGGGTTCATTGATATTCCTCGTATAGCATATGCTATTACACATACAATCATACTCAATTCAATGGAATTGTTTGATTTAAAGGAGGTGTTATATAATTTCACACATGAGGGGTTATTTATTGGTTTCGTCCAGTCATTAATAACTTGATTATTTTTTAGATAATAGTAGATAGAAACAATACTTGTAAGGAGTCTTATTAAAACCAAGAAATATAGGCCTGCTTGCTATCCACACCAAAATAAATAGAGTTTTCCCAAAAAAACTTGCTAGTTGAGGAAGGCCTCCTAGGGATAAGAGACATAGGACTAAAGAAAGAGCCAAAAAAGGATCTTTAGTGTACAATCCTTCATAATCTAGAATGTTATCCATTCTGGTATATAGACCAAAAATACAATGCAAGTAAAAGTTCCTAAATTCATGGAAATATAGACAAACAAAGGAGTTATCATGCTTACATATCCATCATTTGAGTCTCCAATAATTATTTCAATAATTGCATTTCTGATATGATCTATGGACGAATATGCAAGCATACATTTCATGCTTATTTGAGTAATTGCAATGAGATTTTCCAATATCATGCTAAGAATATTTTGGATTTCTAGAAGAAGTTGCCATTTGTTTGATGAGAAATAAAAAGGAATATAAAAAATTCGAGTAGTTGAAACTGAAACAGCTACTCTTGAAGTAATAGAAAGAAAAGCAACAACGAGAGTGAGAGAGTCATAATAAAAAAGAGGATTTATCATTTTGTTCGCTCATTCAAAACTGTGCATGAGACTTTAATCTCACACGACTCTCAAGTGATAAAAGAAAGAATTCATCTTCTTTCTTTTTTGAATACCTTTCTCGCATATGTATAAGATCGAATCCATTCAATTTCTAAGTTTCCAAAAAGGATTACTAATACTTAAATTTTTGAGGAATCCTTCATCAGTGGTTGTGAATGCTGATTTTTTCAATCATTTCAATATTGGTTTCATAGGAGCAAAGCAAGTCAAAAAGATTGAGAAATAGAACCATCTAATTTAATTCGTTCTCAATAGCCATGAAATGATCATTTAAAATGCTCCTATGCACTCATAGTCTTTGAAGGATATGTATGTATATCTATATATGTGTGTGTTTGTATTTGCGTGTATGTGTATTTATATTGCAAGGAACTGTCTTCAAAAAGCTAGTTTCCTACCCAAGATTTAAAAGATTCATTATTCTTGTGACCATGGCCACAGAATGAAGCTTGTGAAATAGAGGAGTTAAAAATAGATGTATTCAGAACTTATAAATTCTCATATTTGAATTTATTTAGTAACATGATACTATTAAATAAAAAAGGAATTGCAAAAAACATGCCTAAACATATGAACAAAACTAGATTCACTAGATATTGTGTCCTATGTAGCCATAATTTTTCCACCAAGCCATGAGTTGTATTTGCAAGACTTGAAAATTTCACATTAAACTGGTAATGAAGCATGTGTTTTGCACATGCACATAATGGTATTTATTTTTTTTTTAGCAAATTTGAGATAACTTTTATTCAGATTAGAGAAGAGAGAATGTATACAAAGGATCAAACCTCAGCTTGACACATATACATTTCCCCGTCTATATACAAATAGCCTAAATCTCAAACCAAACAACTAAGAGGAATGTTCCATTCAATAGAAGACTCCAATTCGCCTGATTCCTTGGAAAGTTAGCCCAAGATGGGACAACATGTTACATATCTAAAACTATGCCATCTAGCACTTTTACTTCAGTCACAAGGACATGGTTGACTATTGCATCATTTCTCACCCTTTACACCTAGTATACAAACACAGCAAAGGCTAGTATTTTAAAACAAGAAGCAAATTTTTTGGACTTCTAGTGATGGAATAGCCAATTTAATTCTTCATCCAATGAGCGCCTCCCTCTTACTATCAAGCATAACTTTTGCATTTTCTGCCACATAGTAAATATGACATCACAACCAAAAAATAGGTGCTCAATATTTTACTCCACCTCTTAACAATACACACATCTTTTTGCTGTCATAGGAACACCCCACTTCTTAACTCTATCCATTATGGATGGCCTCTTTTTACATAACAACCAAAGGATAAAGACAAAACAAGGGACATGATTCTTTCCCCAGACCAACCTATGCCATTGCATTGACTGCCCCTTGTTTCTCATAACTTGCATGGCTGATTTAACAGAGAAATTTCCAAATGCATTTGCAGTCCAAACCAGTTGCTCTTCTGAATTTATCAATGATATGAAGGACATAGGGGTAGCTGCCGTCAATCATCTAACTTCATGTGTCATCCTTCGAGCTTGAGGCCATCTCAAGGATACACTTGAAACACACTTTGCAATGCAATCAACAATTGTCGGTCCAAAACTAGTCAATAGATTTCCAAAGAAGTGTTTATATATATAGAGGACCAATAGGATGCCAATAATCAAACCAGAAATTGGTATTGACTCCATTTCCCACATTCTTCTTATGAGAAACTTAATTATTTTCAAAGTAATGAAGTATTCAATTTTGAATAAATGAAATATTAGAGATAGTATTGCCTTAATAAACAATATAGAAAATGAAAGTTAAAGTCATATTACTCCAACGTTCTAAAAACTCCATAGCATTTGTTCTTAAAACTCAAGGGAATTGGTGGATATGCTTGCATATAAGCAGGTATCCTTGGTGGTGGGGCATTCTCTTAAAAAGGATCAAATCATAGGCTACCCGTTACTTGTCCCTCTTATAATTAAAATTTAAAAAAAATAAAAGAATCATATGCATAAATTTCATCTTGTGTTCCACATTTTCAAAAAATTGAATCAACACAAAATTTATCAAAAAAGTCTAGTTACCAACGGAAAGCTAGGAATGTTTAGTTTCCAATGCCGCAAACGGCACTCAATTTCGACATCGGAGCAACAAGTTATGGCCGAAACAAGAAGACTGCCTGGGCAGTGACGGGATTCAAATTCCAGATTTTCAATCTTTCGAATTTCCGACATTTGGGTGATCAAATCATGTTATTTTTCAATGAAACTTTTAATATAACCAATATAACATGTAAACAACATAAACAAGCCATTAGAACTTCAAAATTTTGCACAAAAGTGGTCGGACAAGGCAGGGGTAAAATAGTCACTTTTGGCCATTGTACCATCTTGGAGTTTCTAACAATAACCCAACATTATACCACTAATTTAAGCACTAAACCAACATAATTATCATCATTAACACCAAATCAGTCCATCAACCAAAGTGGGAGTTCATAGAGCCCACACAACTAAATTTCCATCATAGACAAGCTACCCATAAGCATGCAAGGGTTTATAAATGCTATATTACTTCCATAAGCCAAGAATTGAGAGGTTGATCATCACCTACTTGTGTGATGAATCAAAGGCAGAATTTCAGCCCTCTCCTTGTCCAAGAAAACCATGGATTGCAGCTCTCCTTTGTAGCTTAATGTGATCTCCAAGTGCTAAGCTATGTGTGTGTAAAATTTGAAGTGAATTAGAGGAGATTTGAGTGAGATTTTGGTGATAAAAATTGAAGAACTCTTGGGTGTTCTTCCTTGTAAGTTGCACGCTGGAAATGAAGCTGAAAGAAGGAGTTTTTGCTGCTAATACAGCTTCTCAAGGAAGCTTAAATGTGTGGTGTAAAATGAGGCAAAAGTCAACTCTCCAATAGTGCGCGTACGCGCGCATTTCGTGTTCGATTCCTCTCGAATTTATTTCGCTAGTGCACTAAACCTCCAATATACTTATATTCATATAAGTAGTATTCATTTTTAATTGTCCCAAAATAATGGTGTAAAGTCCTTCAATTAATCGCGCGCTTGAAAACGCGTATTTTCAATTCAAGCGCGATAAAGCGAAACCTCCAAGAATTTCTTATCACGATATTACTAATAACTATCATTTGAGCACTTAAACATAAAATTACCTATTTTAGGACCATTATACAAGTCTACAATTTTTCAAACTTATTGTACTCTCAATCGGTTAAAATTTCCAAACGCGTTTTCACTTTTTCACTAAACGAGCCTCCAAAAAAAATTAATTTTTGATATAAGTCATTTTAAAAATATAATAAAGCTATAATTCCATATATTTAGGTCTAATAAGGTTGAAAAATAATATTCGGGACAAATATCCAAATAAATAATTAATTGAGCCAAAATTGGGGTTTAAAATAAGAATTTTACGAGTCCTCACAAAGAATGGCCTCTATCTTGAGCTGCCACATGCCGAAGTTGACATTTCTGTCGAATTTCTCGACAACCGTCTTTGTTATCGTCATTGTTGCCACAAAATCTTTAACCTGAAGTTTGCCTCAAAAAATTGACGAAACAAATATGCAAGTCTCGTGAGTGGACCCCATAGGGTGAGTGGGCCCCACGAGATAATCGGGCCCCACAAGGTGAGCGAGCCCCACGGGTAAACAGACCTCACAGGATGAGTGGGCCCCACAGGGTAGACGCCCACCAGATGAACGGGTCCCACGAGATGAACCTGTCTTGCAAAATATAACAACTAGATCTGATACCAGTTTGTTAGGACCGGCCCAGGAATAAACAAACTAAAGTTAGCACAAATTAGGTAGTATAACCGACCATATAAAGAGTAGGCGGTAGACACCAGCCATATAATAATTAGGCGGTAAAATCGACCATATAAAAGGGTTGTGGCAACTCAATACAGACAAATAATAAAGCAAATAAAAGACACAGAGGATTTACGTAGTTCGGTCAAATTGACCTACGTCCACGGATAGAGGAGGAGCAATATTTCTACTATGAAGAAGAAATACAAAAGCCGTAGGAAAGTGGTTCCTAAGCCAAAAGGTATTTATAAAAGATTTAGGAAATATTCCTAAATATAATACAAAAGAACCTAAAATATTTGACTAAATAGGTTAGATGACTCAAGAAACTAATAGCCTATATAACTCTCTTGAGTGGTGCAATCAATTCCTTGGTATGAGCTCCCTATTTATAGTTGTATTTGGGAGGCTTTCCTTCTACTTCAGCCGACGTGGGACGAGGAAATTTTGCCACCAAATTCCACCATTGTGGGCGTCAACAATTGCGGCTCAACAACAAACAGAAACAAATGCATAAAATATGATATGAAGGCCATCCAACCCCGTTAAAATATCGAAACAATGACAGTTACAAACAGAAACAAATGCATAAAATATGATATGAAGGCCATGAAGGCCATCCAACCCTTATTTTCTTGACTATAACATTACCTTCTTTAAGCCTTTGAAGGTCATCCAACCCAAGTAATAGATACTTGGTATTCAGAGCTACAAACGAAATCCAAATACATAGTACAAGTTTTGTTTTGGTCATTGATAATACAAATATTAAAACATATTGAACAAATCAAGCATGATGTTTTTAAATTGTGACGCTGTGAAGGACCACAGTCTCAATAGTGAGTCCAGGTCCAAATCCAAAGAGCACACCCCATTCTAAACCATCCCCTGTGGTGTTGAATCCATCCTTGACTGCAGATTTTCTCATCTCATCAAGAGTAAAGAAGACACTAGCGCTTGACATATTTCCGTACTCACTTAGCACATACCTACTAACACGTAATTTTTTGGGATTTAAAGCCAATTTCTCTTCAACTTTGTCCAAAATTGCACGCCCACCAGGATGCGCAGCCCAGAAAATTGAGTTCCAATCAGAAATGCCAAGAGGCTCAAATGCTTCTTCCAAGATCTTTTCAACGTTCTCTGAGATTAATTCTGGGACATCTTTGAGAAGAAAGAATGTAAGCCCAGCCTCACGAAAATGGCCACCAATAGCATTGGGGCTATCAGGGAGAAAAGTTTGGGATGCTGAGACCAACTGAAACAAGGGCTGCTCAACTCCAGGAACCGGGTCAGCACCAATTATGACCGCGGCTGCCCCATCTCCGAACAGGGCCTGACCAACAAGACTATCAAAATGCTTATCACTCGGACCCCTGAACGAAATTGCTGTGAGTTCCGAGCAGACGATAAGGATACGGGCACCTTTGTTGTTCTCGGCCAAATCCTTGGCTAGCCGGAGAACCGTCCCTCCAGCATGACAACCTTGTTGGTACATCATGTACCGTTTCACCGATGGCCGGAGGCCCAGTAGCTTGGCCAGCTGATAGTCTGCTCCAGGCATGTCCACGCCACTTAGGGTACAGCAGACAAGATGGGTGATCGTGGACTTGGACTGACCCCATTCCTCTATAGCTTTTTGGGCAGCTACTTTGCCCAGTCTTGGTACTTCATCAACCATCATGTCTTGCCTTGCATCCAGTGAGGGTTCCATAAAAGTACAAATATTGGGATTTTGCCTCAGAATTTCCTCAGTCAGGTACATGTACCGCTTCCTAATCATGGTCTTCTCACCTACGATAAATAGTAAACATTTTAAAAAAATTGGAATACTTCTAGTTTGCACTCTCCAACTTATACTCTATTCTCACTTTGCATCTTAAAGTTTAATTTATGACATTTTGCACTCTAACGTCTCATATTTGTCTCGTTTAAATCCAATTGATACCATCATTAGCAAAACTAATGGAATCCAGGATCTTGTAATTCAATGATAATGTTCTTTTGACTACTTTCAGAACAATGTTATTATTTTGCATGATCCTCTATTCCATTAATTTTGCTAACATTGTTACTGATCAGATTTAAGTGGAGCAAACATGAGAGATTAAGGTACAAAATATTGAAAATTGAAATTTAAAATGTAAAATGAGAGTGATGATATAGGAAAATTGGGTTTCATCTAGTCGGCGCTATGTCTTATTTCCATCAAGAAAGTGCACTTACAAATTTGTCTATTCTATGCTTCTGCAATTGACCGAATCAAGAAATCACCACATCCTGACACGAAAACTTTGACCAAAAGGGAAGCAAATTCTGACCTTTAATTCTTAAATGTGAAATTCCACATATCATGCGTCTCAATCAGCAACATAATTTAGCGGCCGAAATATGCAAACATAAAAGTTTTATACAACAAAATAACATGCAAATCTCTATATTACAATTTCAAATATAGCTTCACATATTTTAGTCATTTCTGCGTGGATATGGTACAATAGCAAGCACACACTCGGCAGACCTGACCCAAACATGTTTCTTTTATCATGCAACTTGAGGCTTGTGGAATAAGCCAAAAGCATGAAAATGAGAATTTCTGTTTAGATCAATCGACGCGGAAGCATGTTTAAGGAATTATTTCACACACGATTCTCGAATAACAAAGAGAAAGATTCACGATCAAATCTCGAATAATTCACAAGAACCTTAAGGAACTTGTGAGAAAATGATAGAAAAAACCAAAAAAAATTTTTGATAATAATTGGCAAAAGTTTAAATAACAAAGTCCTACCACGTCTATATTTATAATAGAGAAGTTCTAAACCAACAAGAAAAAGAAACAAAATTAATAAAGGAAAATGACTAAAATAAGGAGACGACGTCCAATGAATTCCAGATGCCTACAAGAATAAGTATGCGAGCTGTGAAAAATTTCAAATGCATTGCTTCTTTCTTGTTTTCTTCATGTGGTCCCTGATAAGTGTATATTTTGTGTGTTTTAAGTGTTCTTTATTATTTAGTTTTGATGTGTTCTAGTCATTTTTATAACTAATTAACAGTAAAGTATGCATTTTGTTGTTTAAGTGAGAAAGAGTGCATTTTTTTATCACTTATGGAGTGAATTTTTTATCATATGGAGTGAATTGAGAAGATATTTGAATGATTACTAATGATTTAAAGTGAACATGAAGTATAAAAGTATCATAGTATGAAAAGCAATCAAGTATTAAAAAAGAAATGTTTGACAGCTTTGACACTTTTTGATATTTAGACTATATTTTGAGCTAAAAGTATTGAATTGAGGTTATTCTGAAGCCATTTTGAAGTTAAGACATAAATCTACATTTCTTATGAAGACATCAAAATTTAGTACATAGTTTTCTTTATCAAAAAGTTGAAATACAGTCAGTCATTTTTGTTGTCAAAAGTTGAAATAGAGTTTTGACTAGTTAGAAATATTTTGGTCATTTTAAAACCTACAGAGCTCCAAATTAAATGATTCTTGATACATTGAAAATCTAACTCAAAGGACTGCAACTTTCATGTTGTGTACAAGAGCTAATCCAGCCTTCATCATTGAGAAAATATCAGCTGAATTAGTGCAAAAGTAGAGCACAGTTGAAGACTAATTAGAAAAGTGCAAACTTATAGGGGAGGCAATACGCAGGTGAAATACGTGACCTTACAACTGCATATTGACCTTGCGCATTCTCAAGAAAGTTGTGCAACTTGCATAGCCACTTGATCTATTTTTTTCACAACTTTTTACAACTCAATTCCTGCAAGAATTTTGACTGTAACTATAACGAAGAGTATAGAGACTTGTAGAAGAATATTTTGGGAATCTCAAGAAGTATTTTACATGAAATTTAACAATTCATTTGGAGATTGAATTCATCTATAAATAGGGGGTTTGAACACATATTTTCACTACTTTGGAAGGCTAGAGACATTACCAAAATATAATATTCACTAGTTTTTTTTAGTTCATTAGTATAACATAGTTAGTGTAGTTTATCCATCTTGTACGTGTAGTTAGATTTGGATGAAGAATTAAGGAGCAAGATGGAGAGTTGGAACTTATGTGACAAGGGTGACTTCTCTCTTATCACTTTCTCTTTTGTATTTGAATTTATATTTAGCTATAATACAAGTATGGTCTCTTCTTTCATTCTCTTCATGTTTTGCTAAAGTTTATGCCTAGAATTATAGATAAACTTTCTATATTTTGTTAGTGATATTGACTTGGTTATTTGATTATATTATTTTGAACAAATTATTTAGCACTTTTGCTTATCTAATCATGATTAGCTGGCTATTAAATGTGATAATCTTAAGGTGTTAAGCTTACAATGAAAATTGAGATTTGACACTAGTTCAAGAAGGTGCTAAATCTAGGGAGTATACTCACAAGAGTAGAGGTGTACTTTCATGACTTTAATGGTTTGTTCCATGTAATTTCATAGAAGAAATAAACTTGTAATTAATTTTTATAACCACAAGAGTAGGTATGACTTAATTACAAGTATAGTTGATTCATTACGAGAGTAGATTTCACACATATTAGGTATTTACACCATAACTAGCTAAGATAATAACATTAACTTAATTGGTAATTTCACTTGCAAGAGTATTGAGAAATTTCATAGCTTAAGGAGATTTTTATTATTTTTATTATTACTTTTATTTTATGTTTGCAGTGTAGATTTAATCTTTTGCATTTGCGGTAGTCTAATAATAAAGGAATTCGAAAACCATTAGTAATTGACAATTTTCCCTGGGAGATCGACACCTAATACCCTGTATTCGATAAACGATCTGTATACTCATAGAAAATGGGGTATTTAGGTTTTATTAAAATTTAGTACAGGGTAGAATCTCGTCAAGTTTTTGGCCCTGTTGTTAGGAAAGATTTGGTTTAATATCGGGCTAAGAACAACTTTATTAGTTTAGACATTTTTATTTGCTTTTCTTATTTTCATCGTATCAAGTGTCTTGTTTGTTATGTTCTTGTTGAGTCTTTTATTTTATGTTTAATATCTTGTTTTTGTTTGGGCCTTTTAAGCTATTCTTCTTAACTAATATTGCTTTTGAAATTGTTTGAAAGTATTTTTAGGTTATAAGGAGGATAGTAAACAAAAGTGGATAAAAGTTTGAAAGAAGAAAGTTGGGCATTAGACTACAAGTTTCAAAACTACAACTATAGATCAAAAGAGGTCTGAAGGTATGTCTTTTGAAGAGGGTTTAAGGAGTTTAAAGGTTAAACTTGATTTTATAACATTAAAAATTCAATTGGACACCATTACAAATATGTTTGAATGCAAGAGGAATGTTAATCCTTTCAATTCTAATCATATGAGTTGTGATTTGTGTGAAGGTTATCATGTTACTCATACATATATGCAAGCACAAAATATGGATTATTTTGACGAATTTGAGCATTTCAATCCTTATTTTGATCAATAGAGTTCTAATTGGGTAATTCTTATGCTTGTAATTGGAATAATCAATGTGGATATAATGATTCTCCATATTTTTATGATTATCAATATGAATTTGTCCACTTTGAATCAAAGCCATCTTGAGAGTTAGCTATTGAAAGTTTTGGGAATTAGCAATTAAAAGGCTAGCTCATGTGACTTTCGACTGCTTTGATATGCTTGAGGATAGATTAGATGAATTAGCTTCTCACATAGGTAGAATTGAAAACCAATTCTGTTATTTGTGTGAAATTATTTCTTCTAATCACATGCAAATCGACCCTACTATGAATAGTGGAAAAGTTGTATGTGAAAGTGGATTGCATTTTAATCAAAATAATGAATCTAATTTGTGTTTCAATGAGGAATTGTCCATTTTACATAAATATGTCTTTGAAACTAATGTTGAACCTCAAGAGATGAGCATGAATGATTCACATTCAATCCCTCTTGAGAGGTATTTTAGAGAAGTAAGTTCTAAGGATATTATCACCCAAGAAGGATATGCCAACGTTCCTTGAAACACTTGAGATAGGTAAGTTTCTTCTATCTCTAATATTATTTGATTATGTGACCTTTGCTATTGAATCACCTTTCGTGGATTCACCATAACTTAAATGATGGATTAGTCATTAATAAAACCTTCTTGAAAAATGAGGTGAAATAGTCAACCTATTGACTATAAAGAAGTGCTAATTAGGAGGCAACCCAATGTTTTGCGTTACTTTATTCCATTTAAGAGTGTTTTTATGTTTGTTATTTATTTTAAAGTATGTTTGTTATATTTGTGCTTGAGAAAGAAGGCAAAGTCACTTTTTGAGATCAATGAGGCTAAGGAAGATCAAAGAACTCAATCTCTCAATTTGAATAATTATGTTTTTGATGTGTTATAGTGGCTCAGAATGCATGTTTAGATTATTTTAAATATAAGTGAATTGATTATTTTAGCAATAGAGTGATCTAGATTGCATATTCGAAAATGAGGGTTTTGCCCATGAAAGTTGACAAAGTGCAGATTTTCTGCATAAAGTTGTAGAAAATTGAAAATGGGGACCAAAAACACGGCCTTACCGTCATTTTCAGACCGCATTTTAGTGTATCTTCTTGCAATCTGGGCAAAATGTAGGTCAAAACGTGACCTTTTTTGACGGAAGCTAGAATTATAAATCTAATCCCAAAAGAAACCTCAAAAGCCGACAACTTTTGAGGTCCTTCCAAGGACTTATAAACCCAACCCCAAACCCCCCCAAGAACCGATGTGGGATGGCAACCCCACAAGGGCAAGCCAGTAGACCCGCTGCTACTAAGAAGTGATGACCCCCTACGAAACCCAGTATAACTACCCTTGCAGGAATTTGCCTCTTGCGACCTATTCCTAAGAATGACATTTTCTTTTTTGACGGAAGCTAGAATTATAAATCTAATCCCAGAAGAAACCTCAAAAGCCGGCAACTTTTGAGGTCCAGGTCACAACGTGACCCAGCCCGTGTTTTATGCTTGTTTTCAAGTTTGTCTATATATGCGACCTCATACCCACGTATTACCCCCGCATATTCAAGTCAACATGTTTAAATGCAAAACACGTCTCATTTTTCTCATACTTCCCTCTTCTTCCTCACATACCCAAACACACTAACACACACATTTCACCAAACTTCATTGTCATTCATTTTTCTTAATTAAACAAACGCTTCAAACACCTCATACAACTAAACTGATGGATCCTCAAAATGTCTAAACTACTATTAAGCTTACAATATGCATATGTTTCTCAATCATTGAGAAAAACCTCAGTCTTACTGCCAAGAAAAAACTAGAATAGTTTGTCTTAAATAGTAGGAAAAGTTGTGTTACAATAGGAAAAAAGATTTACCTTTCTTTCGAGAGTTTCAACACGAAACCAATATCATTTGATGGTTTGAGTAAAGTATTCAAGGCCACGTATTTTAAGCATTCTTACACTGTGAAGCATGTAGGAAGACACCAAGTTCTAGTTCTAGGCCAAGTTTTACGTGCAAAATTTCCGCTTAAAAACCAACTATTTTGCAAGATTTTCTTAAAAAAGAAAAAGGAAAAAAAAGAAATAGAAGTATGAGAAATCAAACAGATTCAAGAGAAAAAGAATAAGGATTTATGCTTACAAATGCGCTTAAACTTTTCTTTAAGCTCAGTCATATGCTCACTCTTAGTGATGCGGAAATAGTAATCCGGATAAGTGCTTTGCTCAACAAAATTTGGTGGTGTAGCGGTTCCAATAGCCAAGATCGTCGCCGGTCCTTCGGCCCGTTGAGCCCTCCTAATTTCCTCGACGGTAACCATATTTGCCCTGAAAGATTTAAGATTGACTAATTGGTACAGAAAATAAGGTAGGTAAACCTAGCACCTGCTAGCTTGCAATGCTAGAAAACTAGAAATGGTGGTCGTGTGAGTCTGCCAAAATATATACTTTATATAGTACTGAAATTGGATAATTTTTTTATGCAAGCCGAGAATCACGTGTATAGGGAACGTTGTATTGTTGATTCTAAATTTTGGTACCTCATTTCGAGTTCCAATTTCCTAGTATAACTCAGAATTTTGGCGTCAGGTTTGGGCTCTGGATTTATCCCTTAAAACAAGTTACAACGTTAGCAGTTGAACGTGGATTTAAGAAATTTACTAGTATTACTTTAATAATTCATGTAGAAGTTGGGGCATACGATTTTTGGCAAGCAACGAGCACTTGGTCTCGTATGACAAAAATTGTGTGTTTCATTCCAGATTAAGAAACTGCATGATTCTTGTTTTCCCTAGAGTATGTATGAAGCAAATGATTTAAACCAATATTTTACTATGCTAACATTATATTTTAGAATAAAAATATTGGCATTAGGTCAAAGACAACATCATTGAATTTTTTTTCTAATACCAGTTTGACACTCAATTACACATGGAGAACCATAAATTCAGACCATGGATTCACTTGTGAACTTGTGGCTTACTGAACAGCCATATGGCTATTAAATATACAACATCCTCCAAGAATGGACTCATAGATTGGACCCATTTAATTATTTTTCCGTAATAGTAGCGACTGTTAGAATTATAATTAGAAAACAAATTGTGTGTTGATAAAATAGTTCAGTAAACAAGTGCATAAAACCTATATTCATAATTATACAATGTCTGTAAAAATAGAAAATCTAATCTATGTTATGTAAACTATACAATATAGCGATACAATGTCCAATCAAGGATTTAAAACTAATGTAACGAATACAGACACAAAAAATAACAAATATGAACATTGATATACCAAATGTGGTCATGACACCCTTAGTTTTTTCTTGTATTCGTTTCATTTGTTTTTAATACGCAGTTATGTTATATAGGAGGATAACATTCTTTGTAAAGCTTTCACTGATGATTAATAAAAGAATCCCAAAAAAAAAAAGAAAAAATTCAAAGACCAGCTGCACATAATTCCATATTTTGGTACCTAGTTTCGAGTTTCAATTTCCCAATATAAACTCAGAAATTTGGTGTCATATTTGGGCTCAAGATTTATCCACAGTTGGATGTGCTGATTTTCATGAACAATTGATTTACTAGTATTAATTTAATAATCTAAAATATTTTTTATTATTATTCAAATATCAATATCAAGCTACCGCTCCGGCCACCATTTGTTACTGTAGTTGTCTAGACTTGTTCACCATGTCTTTCATGAGCTATCTCTTTCAAGTCCATCTCTTCTTTCAAAGAAAGACCCAGAAAAGAAAACTTTTTTTCCCAAGCATCTGAATTATGTTAATTTTATGGTTCAGTTCCAATTATTAAAGTTTCCTTAGGCATAGGGATGGCAACGGGGCGGGGTTGGGGCGGGGGACCCCTCCCCCGTCCCCCGCCCCGTTGCCTATTAGTTCCCCCCGTCCCCCGCCCCGTCCCCCGCCTCCCGCTCGCCCCGCCCCGCCTCCCGCTCGCCCCGCCCCGCCCCGCCTTGCCCCGCTTCCCCTGCAAGGGCACCCGCGGGGTTAATAAAATTTTATTATAATTAAATTTTAATAAATAATCAAGTACTAAAATATCAACACATCACCAAATTATTATTCATTGTAATTTTACAATTGAAACTCATAAAAACAATCAAATAGAAGTTATTTGAATACAATCCAATATGATGAAATAAATATAACTAAAATAGTCAAATTTTCACTTTTAGTACAAATGCAATCACTAATTCATCATTGTGTTTGTGCTTTTTTTTTGAGAAAAAAGTGTTATTCTATTAAGTGTAATTAGAAATTTAGTATAAATGTATTAGTAAATTTAGTATAACTAATTAATAAATTCTATTAGTAGACATGTATAATTATTCATATAATTGATAATATCAATTATATTACATAAACTAATATACATTATATAATACATCTAACTAATAATATCATTATCATAAGTTTATAACTAATTAACTTACATATAATATATAGTCATTTATATATATATATATATATATTTTTTTTGTGGGTGGCGGGGCGGGGGAGTATACCCCCGCCCCCCGCCCCGTTTCTAAGCGGGGGGAAAAAATTCCCCCCCGCCCCCGCCCCGTGAGCCCCCCGCGGGGCGGGCACCCGCGGGCACCCCCCCCATTGCCATCCCTACTTAGGCACCTTGGAATAAGGACTTGCCCCGTCTGTTATTTTTATTTCTCATGAGAAAATTAGCTCAAGCTTTGGTTTTGAATTATGGTACTGTTGAAGGGGAAAATGAAATAGATTCTATTGATGAATGATGGATAACAGGACCGGGAAAAATGCTCTTTTCATCCACAATATTTAAGGTGTTAGTCAATTTCATCCCTAAAATTTCATGTAAAAATATTTCATCCTCATAATTTTATAATTTTGACCAATTTTGTCCCTAAAATTTATATAGAACACATTTCATCCTCATAGTTTTATTCTACCAATTGAGGACAATTAAATGATTGTTAACCAATTTGGACATAATACCATCATATGTCCCATTAGTAAATGTATTATTAATACTTAATTAGTTATTGAATTAAACTACAAAAATAACAAGTGTTTTTTGATAGGAGACTATCTATTTTTTTTTAATTGTGATATGATGTATTTGAGATAAAACAAGTACATTGAAAGATAAATAGATGATTGAAAAACATGCATATGATGCAACAAAATAAAATTTTGGAAATAATGACAATCCAAACCATTCTTTCTTTCGCATTAATATTTTTTTTCCAATTAGTTGTAATGGGGTTGTTTGACATTTTTCTCCAATTGATTATAGTGGGGTTGTTTCTTTTCCACAACTTCATTTTCTTTGAATCATCTTGCTCGATTGTAATTAAGAAAAGAGTAATGGTGGCTAAAAATTTCTTAGATTTTTTTTGGTACTAAATTGAGAAAGTGAATTAAGAAAAGATTTATGAACTTTTTGCTGATCCAATATTTTTTAACTAATAGGCATGCTATGGTCAAGTGACGATATTCCATTTAAATTGCTTGACAATCCATCAATTATCCTCAATTAGCCAAATTTGTGAAACTATGATGATGAAACATGTTTTCATGAAACTTTAAGGATGAAATTGATCAAAATTATAAAATTAAGAAGATAAAATGTGTTTTGCATGAAATTTTATGGACGACATTGATTAACATCTTAAACATTAGGGATGAAATGTACAATTTTTCCGGACATGATAGGTGGAAAAATAAGGCAAGTGTCGTTGACGTAATTTCGAGCCATCCAGTTACTGTTTGCTGATACATGGATTCCCAGTAGTACCATGTTCATTTAGACTCAAAGCATACCAGAGATATGACTCTGCAAGTCTTGGTGAAACCTTTTTTTTTTCTGGCAACTTCGCTCAGTCATTCTGATTTGTTGTATTTCAGTACGACCCCACATTTCCCTAGGGCATACCCAATGGTTTGGCGGACCACCTGCTCAGCTCTTGCCAGGACTCACTCACTAAAGTTTTTGAAATAGTCTTTCAAGCCTTGAAGTTAATATAAAAGTTTCATTTCCAACTAGTAATTCAAACTTAATTTACAATCCAAAAGTAAAACATAGGATTACATTTTCAAAGATTCCAAATACGTCTTATCTACAAAAGTACAAGTACATGAAATTTATACACCCTAGTTCATGCCTACTTGCTTGGGCCTCCACTCCTATAAGGAAAACAAACTAACCGAATGAGCTAAAAGCTCAGTGAGGTTCCCAAACAAGCAATCAGGTAGAAAAACCATGGAAGTATGACATTTAACAGTTTGAACACTTTGCACAATAATAAACAGTCATTCAAGAAATAAACATTCATTCATTAGAAGGATACGTGCTCACTTGGAGCCATTCATTCAGTCATTCAGTTGCCGACCATTTCCCTTGTTCCTCCGTCATTTGAAAACATTTGCAAGTGAAAACTCCTTGAGTGTTCATGTTATTCATTCATTGATTTCATTGTATTGAATTCATTGGCCAGTTCTCCACGAAATTTCGTGGTAATATTCGAGTATACCAAACATTATCTCAGGGTCACCAGCCGCCCGACCTAGTCTACTTCTAGCTTGAGTCGACTGGCAACGAAGGGCAAGGGTCCAGTTCAGCCAAAAGGCTTACATTCATGCACAAGTAGCATTTAATCATTGAAAATTCACTTTTGCTTGGGTTGAGTGTGATAAAGTACACAATCGCCTATCGAAAATTCATTTAGCAATCATTGGAAAGCATTTAACATTCCGGCAACATTCACAACATTTCATATTGTCATTTGAAGCATATACATGCAAGGAACACTCACCTTTTAAAGTAGACCAAAGCTAAACGTTCGACTCCGGGTCGTGCTCGCTCCCACCATTAAATCCTAAAAGTAACCAAGACAAGATGTCATGGTCCGATCATTCAAAACTTAGGTTAATAAGGTGCTCACTTTAGCCTTAATCATGAGCCATACGCCTATCTAAAATCGGCCCCTCAAAACACAAAATTCAATGACAAACTTGAAAGCCAATCGAAGAATGTCCAAGTGCATTCCAGGGCTATGGAGTACACTTGTTTAAGGCCACAAAACCATCCAAAATCACACCAATTAAAGTTTAAGACCTAGAAAAGTTTTCTCAAAATTTTCCAAGTTCCACTCAATTCATTTGACAAAATTTTCCAGTTTTGGCGACATTTTTTGAAAAAATATAACTTGAGTTCCATAGGTCAAAAAACCACAAAACTTACACCAATAGAAAATAGACTCAAAGTATTAATAGATTTTAGAAGACATCTTCATGAAATTCAACTCATAAGTTAGTCAAATTTTCAGTTCAAAATCACTACTGTCTCATGTGCAAAACAGAACAGTCATGGTTTTTCAAGAAACTTTGTAAATTTGCTGGTATTTATAGGAGTTGAACGAATCCTTGATTTTTATACGGTTAAAAGATCTATGGGTCTAGTTTCAAATGCAACAAACGAAACTCAATTTGGATTTTCTACACCAAGATATAACAGATTTTCCTAGACTGCTCAAGGTCTCCTGCTGGAAAAATTTTCAGCAGCACTTCCCCTTATTTTCCCTAATTTCCAGCCATTTTCAAGGCTTCATTCTCACCACAAAACAACCTCAAATCAAGCATATACATACCAGGCCACCAACCCACTAAATCAAGCTTGTACATAGCATATAACCATCACATACTCAAGTTGGAAAATTAAACCCTAGGCTGGAAAATTCACTACCAAAACTGGAAATTCACAAACAAGGCTAGAAATTCCTCAAGTAACGCCAAAATTGCATGTGTAAGCTGGAAAATCTTTATGGCAGATTTACAACTCCATAGCAAAGCTAGAAATACTCAACAAAAGCTAGAAATAACCAATAAAAACTGAATATAACAGCTCACAACCTAAAACTACAAGATCAGCCACAAAACCTTCTATAAACAAGCCAAAACTCTCACCAAATGCAAGATTAAGGAGATAAAGTAACTCTCAACCAAGAATACCTTCAATCCTCAAAATGAGTAGCAAAATACAGCTTGCTTTCTCCCAAAATAACTCCACTCCAGCCCACCTTTCTTCGTTGTGGTAACTTCCTATGAATTGGTTTTGGATTGGACGTTGATTTCCTACTAGTTCTAGCTTGGAATCAAGGTGAAATTAGATAAGTTTTTCTTTCTTTTCTTGTCACTAAGGTTCGGCCAATAGGGGAAGTAAAATGAAGGATGATGGCTGAAATTTGCAAGATAAGGGCTAGAGGTTACATTGGTCAAAGAGTGCCTTGATTGCCAACACTTGGCTTTCCCTCAATTTTCCTTTATTTTGCCTTTTTTCCCCTCTTTTCTAGTCAAGAATTTCGGCTATCCTAAGAAAAAAATTAGGGAAAGGAAAAATGAAATAAAACAAGGAGATTAGGGAAAGAAAGTATTAGTTAAGTGGTGTCTTCCACCGGTAACAAACGGCACACGTCGGTTCAAGCCTATTTTCTTAACTTTCTTATACTTTTATTTTAATTTATGATTCACTAACTTACTCTTAGTACTTTTTAATCACATACTTCCTCTTACTTAATATCCCCTCTTATCCATCAAATTTAGTGCACACACCACACCAATCGATTACACTACACAAATGCGCTAAAAACCTAGCTTACTCTAACTTTGAAAGTAAAACTCTCAACTCTGTTTTTTAATACAACTATGAAGGGAGTAAATTAGTGGTAAAGGAATTATAAATTAACTTATTCAAAATAAAAAGAAAATTTTAAGAAAAAATAAACAAAATTTTCAAGTCCTCACACCTCTTTTCTAAGTTTGTAAACTGGCATAAAGGGCATATTTCTTGACATAGATAGGATGAGATTATATGTGATTATTGCACTGACTAGGGAAGGTTAAGGTAAAAGTTACAGCCAACTGAAGGTATTGATTTGATACCGCATTAGTGATTGCTTATTCAAAGTTTAACTGATGAATTGTCGCTGCGGCTTCTGTTAATAGTGCAATGTGCAGTTACTGCAATAGCAATGGTAAATGAAGCATATAGAAGGATCTAGGTAAATGCAAGTTGAATGGTCGATATAGAGGAATTATTCAAAAAGTTAAGTGTGTCGGAAAAAGTTGGAGGATAATAAATCCTTGAAGCAACAATTATGAGAGCAATAGGTATAACAATAGCTTTTATTTTTGCTTTGTTTAATGATTTAGTTTTTGTAATTCTCTAGGTGTTTGAGGTGGAAAAGGACAAGATTTATTTCTGAATTGTTTTCATAAGAGCCTAATTTACATCAAGCATCAGAAACTACAAGTGCCACCTACATACAGCTTTTGCTGCCACCGCTAATTTAGCAAATATTTGACTGCAATTTACATTCTTTTACTTACATACACTTTTTGAGTGTTTGTATTTTAGCGATGGCATCCCTCCTCATGTACAACAGTACAAGGTTTTTGCCCAAAAAAAATGTGTTTGCTATCTACTTAATTTCTTCAAATTTATGTATAATTTAGAGAAACTGTACATCTAACAATCTTAACAAATTGTTAGAAAAACCATATCTAATTATTGCACTTTTAAACCTTCGATTCCTGGCTTACTTTTGAGATCTCATTTCCCCTCCTTCCCTTTTCCATAACTACTGGGCCCAATAGTTGTAAAATTAGGTTGTTTTGATTTCAATCCAGTAGAATAACTATTTAGCAAGGACTTTATCATCCTTAATTGGGTAAAATTACGTGACTGCATGGAGGTTGCTTTTTGAGATTGTAAAGACTTCATGCTCACTTCATTTGTACTTGTTAAAAGAAAAAAAAGAATGAGCACAACTAAAAATGGCTTTATAGCGAATTATCTTAGGTTCATGAGTAAAGAGTTGTGTCCCACATTGGTTCGAAAGATGGAGAAAGAGCGCTTAATATGTAAGTAAGGACCCAAGACCTAACAACTTAACCTTTTGGGTCAGAGTTGGATTCCTGACTTACATATTGGACTCTTTGGCGGACTCTCTCGAGGTGTTTCTCCCTAACAAATTGGTATCAGAGCTTCAGGTTGCGAGACTGGACAATAGAGCAAAGTTCGTGGTTGGATCCTAGTTAACTATTGAGATCAAGTGGATTGGTAGCTATTACTAATTGAACAATTTAATGAGTAGTATTTTTATTGCAATGGTTTGGCAAAAAGTATTAATGGTGAAGAATGGGAAGTCGAAAAGCATGAAGATACTTGACAGTGAATCTATGCAGGTGATTCAAGGGTCAAGGAAAAGGTGGAGTCCAATATTGACTTTGGACGTGAATCGGTGGAAATTTTCTCACACCTCCAACGGTTGATATTTCATCCCAGTGGATTTTAAGTTTTGGTTATGTTCTTTGGGTGGTATGGCACGTATCCCAAAGAAACAAAGAAATCTAATTTTCATGCGCTAGAAGACTCTGACAGTTATGAATTTTTCGTTTTAGGTGGAGTCTTGGAAACCACACGTGGCGAGACAGTCTTGAGGATGGGAAGAAGTATGATAATTTTATCACTTGGTTACCTTAATGGTTAGCGTTAGAGCTCATAGAAGGGGATCCCGTGTTGCAAGTGGCGGTGAGAAGAAATCCTACAAAGGGAGACGGTGAATTGAGGCACCTTCTCGCGAGTCAATAAGAGGTTAGACTCGGGGCAACTACACATATTCGTTTGCCTATTGAATCAAATTGGTGTCAGGATTGTATTGATTCAAGTGTGTAGTTCGGTACCATATTATTTGATAGTTGAAGGCAAATGGTTGCTAAAAGAAATTTTTGCCAAGGTGGAAATTTGTTAGGAAATTGGCTTAATTTTCTTTTAGGTAGAATTCTTGTTTTGTGTGAAAATAACTAGTTTCTTAATTGATTTTAGTTACTTGAAATAGTAGCAAAAAAATTATTCTATTCAATTTAGGATTAGAAGTTATTTCCTATTCTGTACAAGTCTAGAAATTAGAATTGGTTTCCTATTGTTATTTGGGTTTTGGCCAAATAATGTTCCTTATAAATAGATTGATTGGCATACTTGTGAGGACCCAAAAATTTTCTTATTTATCGAATATTACAAGTTTACTTAAATATTTATTTACTCATTTTCTCTGAATTATTTATTCGACCATTTTAAATCCATTTAGATGGAACAACGTCTCTTTTATTGTTTTAAAGCGTTTTGTTGAAAAATCTACTTTTGAAAATTCCTTTAGTTCGGAATAACGAGTGCACGTTTTCGAGGCTACACTTGAATCGGGAGTGTATCAACCTTGGAGAATTAAGAATGATTAATAGTGGATCAAGAAAGATTAATTGAGGAATTAATACTAGACTCGTGTGAGGACTCGTAAAATTTTTATTTTTAAAAAAATCCTATTTTTGGCTCATTTAATTATTTATTTGGATATTTGCCCCAAATATTATTTTCTATCCTTATTAGACCTAAATACATGGAATTATAGGTTCATTATATTTTTAAAGTGACTTGTTTCAAAAATTAATTTTTGAAAACTAGTTTAATGAAAATAGTGAAAACATGTTTGAAAATTTTAACCGATTGAGAGTACAATAAGTTTGAAAAATTGGAGACTTACACAATGGTTCTAAAATAGGTAATTTTAAGTTTAAGTACTCAAGCGATAGTTAGTGGTACGATCGTTACAAGAATTTCTCGAAAGTTTTACTCTATCGCGCCTAAATTGAAAATACGCGTTTGCACGCGCGCGATTAATTGAGGGACTTTAGACCATTATTTTGGGACAATTAAGGATGAATAATATTTATATGAATATAAGTGTATTGAAGGCTTAGTGCACTAGTAAAATAAACTCGAGAGAAATCGAACCCAAAACGCGCGGGTACACGCGCGGAAGAGAGTTGACTTTTGCACCAACTTGGCCCACACCTTAAAGCTTTCTAAGGAAGCTACATTTTTTATCAACTCTCTCTCTCTTCCTCACAAGAGCAGCCGGCCATCAAGCTGCAGAAACAACTCAAAATTTCTCAAAATTTCATCTCCAAATCTTGCACAAACCTTCGCCAAATTCAACCAAAATTGAAGACCACTTAGCTCAACACTTGGAGAGTTCATTTAGCTACAAAAAAGAGGAGCTTTCCACGGTTTTTCTGAGCTGAGAAAAGGGCCAAAATTCTGCTAGGTTCATCAACCAAAGTAGGTAATGATCCACTCTCAAATTCTTGTCCTATGGAAGTTAATTTACACTTATGAGCTTGAATATTCATGTGGGTGGCTTGTATTGTTGGAAAATTTTGAAGGTGGGTTCTATGAACTCCCACCCTTGGATTGATGGCTGATGAGATGCTTGATGATGGATTTAATGTTAGTTTAGTGCTCAAATTGGTAGATTAATGGTGTATTATTAGTATGAACTTCAAGAAATGCATGGGGTGAAAAGTTTCGATTATGCCCCTGCTTTGAACGTACCTATTTCTGTGGAATTTTAGGGATTTAATGGCTGGTATATGATGTTTATATGTTGTATAGATGGTGTATAAAGTTTCATCGAAAAATATTGAGGTTTGGTTGGTCAAATGGATTAATTTCGTGAAGCTAGTAAATCTGGAAAACTGTTCCCATAATGCTCAGACAGCTTGCTTGTTTAATCCATAACTCTGTCCTCCAATGTCAAAATCAAGTGCAGTTGGTGGCATTTGAAACTAGACATTCCCAGCTTTCCAACAGTATAAAATACAGCCCCTAATTCCACCCGAGTATTCCGTACCAACCGTTTTAAAATGACTGTCCTGTTTCTCTGTTTTCCTGGAACGAAGTACAGAGGCTGCAACTTGAGACTCGAATTTGAGCTAGTTGGGTGCCGAATTTCAAAATGATTTCTTCTGTGAAATTTTAGTTTTATGAATGTATTTTCCAACGCCACCAACCATGCTTAATTCTGAGTTAAATTTAGTGATTTGTGATCAAAATACGAAACCTGCCCTGTTCTTGAAAACCCTAAATTCTGGGCAGATTTGATATTTGACTTGGTGTGAACTTATCAATTGAATTTCTTGGAGATAAACACTTACCAAATATACCATGAATGTTCCTTAGGCTTTTCCTACACAAACAAACCAAGTTTGAAGGATTTTCTGGGCCAAATGTTGGAAATGAAGAACGAAAATCTCAAGGCAGTTCTGCCTTAGGATTTTCAAAACTTTGATTATTTGGTTGACTACCTTCCCGAAGGTATTTTTCCATGAAATTTGATAGAGGAATACCCTTTATATAGGAGTGTTATACTGACAAAGTTAGTACCAATCCAAGTCCGTTTCGATACCTAACCAAAGTCCCAAAGTTGGAAGCTCAAATCTGGAAATTTGTTCACCAGTTTTGAATTTTTCCCAAACTTTGAGCTACCGTATCTCGGTGCTCGAAACTCCGATTCTTGATCTTCTTGTTCTGTTATAAACCTTACTTGCAACTCTAATTGAGTTACAAATTTCAGAGGTTAGCTCGCAACGTGTGAATTTTGCCGAATTTCCAAATTTAGCGAAAAGCCAACCCCAACACAACCTTAAGTACTCTGAAACAGTAACTTTGAGCCCATTTTTGAATATCTTTCATTTAGAATCATGGAAAAGCGTCTTCTAAGAACTTTTAGTAATTTCAAAGAGGTTTCCAACGATACCAAGTTTTCCAATTTTTGACATATAGAATGTGAGATACGATTTTTCAAAATATCGTATCAAAAACTGAAAATTTTTCGAATTCCAAAGGAAGGGAGTTTTCAAGCACTCCTTATTCCTTCAATATTACTTGAACGTTTTATACTTGATTTTCCAAAATGAAAACTCGATTGCTCTTGTACTTTAAGAAACTCTAATTGAACCTCGTTTTACGAGTAATTGAGGTTCGTTTTCATGAAATTTCCTTAGATTGTACTAACATACAATCTTCCTTGATAATTGGGGCACGTGAATGATAATACATTATTATTTGCTAAGGCGCACACAAGGACCTTCAAGAGGATCCTACAGTGAACAGTTGAACTTCCAGAAAATATTTCTTCTTGATTTGCTCGGTGAGTGTCAAGTGTATGGCTACTTGAACTCTATGGACTTGATTCATGCTTGGCTTACCCGATTACATGCTTAGCCTACTTGGTTTTGAAAAATGGAGTCGAGTGTGTACTTTATCGCACTCGTTCTCATTTGAAACAAATGACTCATGCTTGTGAGAACCCGTACATTTTCCGATTTTTTAGGCTTTATTTTATTTAATTGCATGTCTTTTATACCTTTTCTTTATTAGAAAAATTTTTCAGATAATTGGTATGAGCAAATAGGGTTTTTAAAATAATTTTCTAGTATAAATTAGTTTATGAGGTTTCAAAAGTGTATATCGAATGTGGAACCCACTAGTGCGGTAAGTTCGATGAAATTCGGCCGATTCGGTTACGTTTTGTATACCGGGATTAATTTAGTAGGTGTTAAGAGATAACTAGAGGTTACTAAATGAATTGGTGTGAGAGGGACAAAAGGATAGCCATGCATTAATGAAAGTGACAAGTGTCACTTAGTGGTTAACCTTTGGACTTTAACCAATTTCTTACTTTACCAATTTAACCAAAAATTGACCAAAAACAACTTCATTTCTCTAGCTTGTTGGCCGGCTCTTGTAAGGAGAAAAACCAAGAGAGAACCTTCAAATTTTCCTTCCATTTCTTGCTAAAATTTGGAGTTTCAACCGATAGAATCGCAAACCCTTCCATAAGAGTATTATCTAAAGGAGAACAAAGGTCTTGGTGGAGTGATTCTTGTAAAAGAAACCCTAGGCTATCATCTTTCCTCAAGTTTCAAGGTAAATTCCCTAGAAAATTTCCTTTTGCTCTTAATAATAGTCGATTAGTGGCTTGTGGGAGTTAAGGAGGTGATCTTGTGGGTGTTTTCATGACTTTTGGTGGTGTTTGATGAATTTTTTATTTTATGCATAATTTTTCTGTTTTATATGTTTAATGTTGATTGGCCATGTATGATGGTCTAGTATGGGTTAGAATGAACCTTTGGTATGATAATTGTAATGATTAGTGGAAAATTTCTGGTTTGAAGCAAAAATTTCCAGATTAGGGTTTCATTTTCCCCAATTCTGCCCAGTACTGTTACACCTAGTTAGAGGCCGAATTAGCCTTGGGTTAAAACATGAAAGTTGTAGAGAATGATTTTTTATAGTGGCTTGCAAAATTCAGCTCAATCGGAGCAACGTAGCCTGTGAAAAGATCGAAATACCCCTGCTGCCCTGTTTCTATCTGAACATGCTAATCAGCTTCTGTAATTGGTTGTTTTGACCAGGAATACTACTGATTTGGTTGTCGATGTCTTCTTAAGACTTATAGCCTTTTATCTTAGCTTTCAAATGGCTTTAGAATCACTTGAATTGAAGTTGTATATGCTGAGATATGACTGAATGAATCAGGACTGCCATAGTAAACTTCAAACTGGAAAATCTGGGGTTGTTTTGGTAGATTTGACCTAGATACATTGCAAACTGGACTGAGTGGCCTTCTTCAACATTATAGCCCTTTCTCTTAGCTTCGAAACGTACACCTCAATCCGACAAGGATAGCTTTAGTTGTGTTAATTCCGCTAAGCAACAGCAAATCTGCCTTTTGTTTTCCAACCCAAACTTCGTTTCCGCATATGTCCTAGTTTGATTTTTCACTTATACGTTCCATATGATTTTACTCTAGTGATATGTGGATTTGGTTTATGACTCGTATTCGAGCCTTATGGTGGCTCTAATTAAAGGTGTTTGATAGCTTGTGATTTGTGGGTGCTGAGGTTTGGTTGGAAAGTAAAGAAAGACAAGGGAAATGCTGTCAAAATTTTCGCGGAGCTTCCGCACAGTCTTGGGAAATTTGCTATATCTTGATGTAGGAATGTCAGAATTGAGTTTCGTTTGTTGCGTTTTAAACTAGATTCATAGGACTATAAACCGTATAAATTTCAGGCCCTGTTTCTATCTGTGAAATTTATGGTGATTTTTCAAATTTGACTGAAATATTGTACCTGTTCTGTCTTTCACTGGTTGACGCAGCAACTTAAGGCTCGAATTTGACTACCTTGTGTTTTGAATCTTACAATGGTGTTTGCTGGAAAGTTATAGCCCTTTGAATGTATTTTCCAACGGTATAAATTTTATCAATTTTGGACTTACAAAACTTGAGATATGATTTTTCTTATTGGGTTGTGCAAAACTGGAAAATCCTATTTTCCTAGTATTGATCTTCCTTTCATTTCCTACTTCACATTTGGAGTTGGTCAATCATTGTAGGTAAGGCTTTGAGGTTGTTCATGCCTTTAAGACTAATTGTTACCTTTTCACTCCGAGGTCACCTTTTTGCTTTGCATTAATGGTTCTTTTGACTAGGCATATGGCTCGTGACCGAGTCTCACTTGCGAATTCCACTTATTAGGTCTTGAAGTCCAGTCTTAAGTGTTTGCCTTGATTGTTCTAGGAGGTGCCGGCGAGTAAAGCCACACTTAGGAAGGAAACTTTTGAAATTATCCTTGTTTGATCAGGTGAGGGCACCACTTCCCTGAATTATTGCTCAACTGGTTTTCTGTACTTGCAAATTGCTATTTGAATGTCTTTCCTGACTGTTTATCTTGTATGAGACGAGGGTGTATTTTATCACACTCGTTCTCTTGCCTGTACTGAACAAACTGGAATCTATTACTTGTACTTGTTATGAACTTGAGCCTGTTACTTGCACTTGTTATAATGTCGTTTGGAAGTGAGTCCAACGACCTCCTTGTTAAACCTGAGTTCAACCTCATGGGGAGTTAATTAAATCGAGCCATGCAAGGGCGGGTCGAGGAAATTGACAATCCGTGGGTACTTGTTTTATGGAATCTTTGAGTATTGAGACTCTTGATTCCGGTATACTCGAGTATTACCATTTCTGTTTCTATTTGGCGTTCGGACCCGGTAAGGGGTATGCTTGGTGAACGGGATTTTAGCGTTAAAGTGGTGATCTACTGGATTGGTTCCTTTATTTGAACGTTGATGGAGGGTCAACAAGGCTGGATCAAGTATTGCAACTGGGATTTGGCTCCTAAGAGCCACATGTATCCTTTAAATTGTGATGTTCATTCATATCTTTTACTTGATGCGGATATGTGTCCTATAAGTATTTTTTTCATGATTTCTACTGTTATATTTTGGTACCTCATTGAGTTTCTAACTTACCCCGTTTTGTTATCCTTGTTTTCCTTACAGGAAATCACCTTTTGAAGACTATGATGTTTTGAAGCATGAGTTGAGCTAGTTTTAGTATTCTTTTGTGTAGCTCCTCGATGGTTGGAAAACCTTAAATGTATTTTAACCAAACAATTCCCTTTTCAATTGTAAATTTGCAATCTTGTGTATATAAAAGTGTTTAACCATATTCCTAAGTTGATTTGGTTTGGAAATATTCTTTTCTAGAGTTATCTACAGTTGTTGTGCTTGTTTGGGTTTCGGACAGTGAATGTTATCTTCTCGAAGTTCTTTTAAGTAGTTGGTAGGGTTTATGCTCGTTCCGGATCCGTAGTCCTGGCAAGAGTTGGGCAAGCGGTTTGCCGAACCCTTTGGTTCGCCTTAGGGGGAGGTGGGGCTGTCACAATACTTAACATGGTTTGCCTGATTTACATGACCTGAAATACATGCTTAAACCTATCAAATGCTTGAATACATGACATGGTATGCTCTGGCTGCATACGTCGTTGGAGTGCATCTCCTCGACACTTACATGATACATGGGGGACGCCCAAACTCATAGGCCGGTCTTGGGACTCGAGCCGGCATGGGTTTGGTCGGGAACTTTGGTGAGTCATGAGTATTACATTATAAGCTTGATCTATTTGAGAGATCATACTTGGCATACTCGTGGAGTATAGCCTTCTAAATGTCGTGCGAGCCCGGAGCGGTGTATGGTGGACGGATGAAAAGTAAGTGATGATCTACGGATTAGAAATATCAACCCGGTTGACGGAGAGTCATCGCGGGGAGATATACAAATGACATCGGCAAAACAAGTGGAACTTAGCTCCTGAGAGCTACCATATCCTTGAATTGTTTCTGTTTACATTTCGTTGGCTTTATGAATTACTTGAACTGTTATTTGGGCTAGTTACCTAAACAACGTGCTTGCATGTGTGTTCTTGGCCTCACGAGCGTTTTGCTCATCCTGTAGATTTATTTTCCTTAACAGGATTGAACTCGGAGATGTATTGGAGAAACCCTCCTGATGTACTTTTTGTGGCGACCCCACTTCCCCCTGAGGCGAACCAAAGGGTTGGCGGGCCGTCTGCCCAACTCTCGCCAGGACTCACGCAAGCATTCTAGCCCAAATCCTTTCAAAGGATAACTTAATTTATTACAAAAACAAGTTTTCTCGAATGGAATCATCCTTAAAGCCACATTATCTTCAAAGATAGCGATGATAAAATCGCCAGTCGAGGCCCTTAAACGTCCTACGTGCTACTTACCAAAGTACAAAGTCATCGCAAACCGTATAGATAAAATGCATAAATCCATAATACAGCTTACAAGCTAAGTAATCGAATTAAGGTTACACATTTTCCAGCTTCAAGTGGCAATCCAAAGGAAAAGTGCATTATCTCAAATAACACATTACAGTCCACATAATAAGTTATAATATTCAAATACAATCCAAAAGGAAAACATGAGTAAGCATCCAGCTTTCAGTTTCCAGAACCTGTTAAGGAAAACAATAAACGTGGGGTGAGGTAAAGCTCAGTGGTGCCCCAAAACATGCAATCACATAAATCAAACAGCGGTTAATAATTTAAATCAAATTGAAACAGTTAGGAAAGCGTGTAACAGCACAAGGTAGGATACAAGGGCTCTCAGGAGCCATTTTCCACGCTTGATCAGATACCATCGTAGTTGACCCTCCGTCAACTTTCCCTACTTAATTTCCATGTAGATACACTTATTTTAATCCTAACCCGTCACCGTTCATACCTCTGCTTTGGGCCCAAACTTCATCTACCGACGCAGTATACTCGAGATATACCCGTAATAAATTTGTCGAGGGATTCACCCAACGACGTTTTGGTAGTTGGATTCAGATGTCGAGGGATTCACCCAACGACGCAACTACAGATTCAGATGTTATGGTAGTTGGATTCAGATGTCGAGGGATTCACCCAACGACGCAACTACATTTAGATTCACAGATTCATTAGAAAATGTTTCACACATGTCACCACTCGAACGGCTAGTGCGATAAATTACACACTGCTCACTTCGATGAATCAAAATCATTTATTGCATTTTGACAATTATCACATAGCGAATTGATAAAGCGCTTAACCACATAACATAGAACAAGCAGGGACACTCACCAAGAGTGAAGTTCAGATATTGGATTGAGGATCGAGTTCCGCGTCCTCGTAAAATCCTAGAATATCAGAATTTAAGCCATAAGTTTTCTATTGGAACTGTTGGCTTGCACATGTAGAGTTTTCTAGCATGTTGCTAGTTTACTTTTTTCCTCAAAATATTTTACTTGGAATCGAGCTTGTGAGAACCGTACAATATTTCTTATAATATTCCTGGAATACTTTTCTTCGAAGAAAATACTATTATTATTTTCTTAAAATAAGTCGGCAAGATAATTAATATCAAGGCTAATAGTATACCTTGGAAAAAAAATTCATTGGAGTGGTTGTGCCTACAAAAATCTTTGCTAAGGCTTTAGGGTAAGGTCTATTGAAAAATGTTGCTAAAATAAGGTTTTTTTCTTCTTGCCAAGCAGGTTTCTACGTTTAAAACTAAAGTGATCGAGTTTCACCTTTTAAATTTTCCTTAGTTCCGACTAGCCTTAAACGATTTATAAAGAAGGAAGGAATTTGGAACAAAACTAAGGTTTTGAGTCTGGGAGAATCATTTTCCCAAATTGATAAGGCTAGTCTAACTTAAGGGATAAAAGTCATGTTGCCCAAGTTTTTAAGGCAAAAATAGTAGACACTATGTTTAGCAATACGATGCTAAATCTGTACCGTTCGAGACTTAAAGCAAAATATTTTTCATTTACTTAGTCAAGCGTTTACTTGGAGTCACAAGGTCAGTACAACTTCTCACATTTTCGATTCCAATCCAAAATCACATTTCCTCAATATTGCACAATTAGAATTTAAACAGTAATAACACTAGGGCTCGTCAATTCTTAGCCCTGTGTTCCAACAAATTTATATCTAAGCATAAGCAGGAAAATTTACCAAGGCTTCGTCAATACTTAGCACTTGGTAATCAGTACTTATATCAACTCACAGTTTCACAAAATAGTAGCACAGATTTCTAAACAATTTCAGCAATTCAGTTATCCATGCAGGGTGGGAATTCATAGAGCCCACCACCAACCAATTTCCAATAAATCAACCATCAATTCAAAAGTGGGAATTCGTAGAGCCCACCGTCAACAATTTCGACACATTATGCTCCAATGAAAAATAATGTCGACCATTAGCTTTGCGGACATTGGAATACGAGTAGAAATTGTTTCACTAGCCAGGCTTAAGCATACGTTTAGCAAGTACCTTCTTACCCTCTAATTCTTTGAAAATTTCAGGAACACCCTAGGGTCAAACCACAATCATTAACATCAACATTTTCCATGTGTTTCCAATCATTAAGGTTCAAGGAATAACTTCACAATCGAGCTGGAAATTCTTACTCAAACTTTGGCAACCACAAGGAAAATTTCCAGCATTTGTACACCCACATTTTTGGTTGAATCCTTCGAGATATCAAAACGTTTCATTGCTAAACAGCTTTCACAGATTAACGTGTACATTTTGTCATGCGTCTCGAGCTCATAATACCCCAAGGAAAAATTCCAGGAACCACTTAAAAAAATTCAGTTCAACCTTTCGGTCATTAAAATTTCCAGCACTTCGTTGTTTATAAATTCACAATTTTCGTGGCTAAGACATGCTATTAAGCTCTCAGCTTCATCATACACTTTCTTAGCTAAACAATGAACATTTCCAGTTCAAGAGTTGAATTTAAACAACTGTTATAATCTTCAAAATTTCCAGGTTCAAATTCACGGCAGTTTACAAAGAAATTTTCAGCAATTGTATGTTCTTAACTCCAACTTTTCTTTGGCCAAAACAGGGTATTAGGCACTCAAATTCAACATGCCACCACTTAGCTAGGTAATTAACATCTCTCGTTCAAAATCAAATTCAGTTAACAACTACAAACATCCCAAAAATCCAGGAATTCATTCGGCTCTTCTTGGATAATCTTGCATGCAGCAGATTTTCTTGTTTATTTTTGTTTCTAGATTAGCCGGACCAAAACACTTCATGCAAGGCTTAATCATTTAGTTTTAATTAGTCAAACACCTAACCAAGTGGAAATCAAACACGTTCCAGCAAATTCATGCTAAAATACCCAAGCAATTTCCCAAAACAATTTCAACGGCTAATCTGGAAAATCAGTTCAGCAGTCCAGAAATTTTCTAATAAGTTTTCCAGCCATGCAACCGAAATTCTGAGCCTTAAAGTTCACATGCATCACTAAATAAGGAGGTTATCTATCAGGTTGATCCAAGATTAAGCTCAAATCATCACACCCAGCAATTTTAAAACCAAAATTTCCAGCTCAAGTTCTCGGCAGAAACAGATTCTTACGCAAATCAGATTTTCTTTTTCCAATGACTCATCCGATGGTTTAATATTCAACATGCAAAGCTTAATCCTCTAGTCCTGAGATAAGTAATCATATTTCTGGGCTCACATTACCACAAATGGCCGAGATTAAGGTTGCATTTTCCAGTTCAGTTTCTTGGCAGAGTCATTTAATCAAAACAGATTTTTCTGAAACTTTGATTTCCTCATCCGACTACACAACCAAAGCATGCATGCCCCTACGTGACTCTATCTACCTCTGATCAACCCAAAATAGTCCAGAAAATTACCTCAGAATAGCTCAACTCACGAATAAGAAAGCTACGAAATTTTCTCTCGGCTCACGCACAGGTTTGATGGTTCTGGTTTTCTGGTTGCGACTGGTGGAGGGTGAAGCTGGGTTGCAGCTGGTTGTTGATGCGGAAAGGGATGGGCTTGCTCACGGCTTCTTCCTAGTTCCACTCTGGCTTGCAGACAGAACCTTGGAAGAGTTGCAGCTCGTGCGGCTTCCTTTCTTTTCTCCTCTCTCGAATGGCAGAGTGAAGCTCGGTCTCTCCCTCTCTAACTCAGTCGACAATAGCGAAGTGAAGGTGGAGTGTAGTCTGATATGTGGAGTGGAGATGAAATGAAGGAGTGCCGTGGTTTTGGAGCTGATTGAGTGTAAGAGTTGGTTTACTTGTGGAGTTGGTGATGGATTTGGATTGGTGGTATGGGGCGGCTTGTGTATTGCAGTGGAGAAGTTGCCGATTGGTTAGCTGGAGTGGCGGACAATCATGGTGTCCAAGGAGTCGTTTGGCCGTGAGTGGTGATGGTTGTGGTGCAGTGGGGATTTGGTGAGTTGCGAAGGGCATTTTGGTCCTTTCACATTGCCTCTAACCTCTACTTGAATTTAGATTCGAACTTAGTATCAACGATTTTCCTCAAGTATGATTTAGTGGCCTATTATACG
This sequence comes from Coffea arabica, assembly GCF_036785885.1. Classification (NCBI taxonomy): domain Eukaryota; kingdom Viridiplantae; phylum Streptophyta; class Magnoliopsida; order Gentianales; family Rubiaceae; genus Coffea; species Coffea arabica. The sequence goes on along the minus strand of NC_092319.1, from coordinate 6,680,545 downwards.
TTAGTATACTTAAACCGTTTTATCGAATCTTTATCGTTTACTATTTAGTATTAAGGTTCCTACATTCTTACTTTATTAATTCCTTATTAAAATCAAGTTTGACCTTGTAATAAAAATCTAACATTTATTTTAAGGTAGTAAGGTTATCGATTCAAGTGTCCTAAATTTTTGAATCAAGGGTTTTAATTTACTCTAATTCTAAAGATGCAAATTTAGTCTAACAAGACGAAGGAATTTCATGACTTAGGGAAAATTATATTATGCTTCACATGATCCTATTTTTACGTACTTAATTGCAAACAAGTGAAAGTAATGCTCGGAATTATTAAGGAATAAAAGGAATGCCAACAAAATATGCATTGGTTTATATATCTATTTTCAGGGTTCTCACACTTTTGTTTAGGGTTTCTATTATATTTTGGCTATGCCCTTAGTTTTGAGTTATACTTTTGGAATTGAAATGTAACTTTTGGGGCGTGATGTATATTTGGAATTCATGATGTACTTTGAACACCTGACGTGCGGGTTGGATAATGGATGATTATTGTTAAACTTAAACACTTCCGCATTTACTATATTTAAGTTATTTACTTGTGTTGTGTAGACTGGTAATAAGCTTGAATAGAATTGCTTGAGTCCTGGCGAGAGTTGGGCAGGCGTCTCGCGGATACCCTTTGGTTCGCCTTAGGGAGAAGTGGGGGAGTCATAATACTACACAAGAGGCACACAAGAGGCACACAAGGGCACACAAGAGGGCATCATGTAGCCTTATACATGGGGTGAGAGAGGATTCTTGGGAGATGAAAGACGGTATATAAGGGTTGGGTTTGGATTCAAATTATATTTTTGTATAGGGTTTTCCTCTCATAATAAAGAACGGGTTTCTCTCTGTGGACGTAGGCTCAATGGTGGAGTCAAACGACGCTAAATATTGTGTACTGTTTATTTTTCATGCTTGTGACTTGTTCCTTATTAAATTGTTATACACTTGATATCTCAATAGTTGTTTATTCCGCGTCTAGATCCTAACAAGTCCATGTTTGGGAGAAAAGATGATCTTGATGATAAAGGTGGACTTGCATTGAGTATTAAAGTGGGCTCGAAAAAAGGGCTTGTAAATTTGAGTTTAATGTGGGGGTTACTCATGAAGGGAGAAATTTGTTAGATTCATGAGTAAAGGGTTGTATCCCACATTGGTCCGAGAGATGGAGAAAGAGCGGTTAATATGTAAGTAAGGGCCCAAGACCTACCAGCTTAAGCTTTTGGATCAGAGTTGGGTTCCTGACTTACATATTGGACTCTTCGGTGGACTCTCTTGAGGTGTTTCTCCCTATCAAATTGGTACAGAGTTTCAGGTTACGAGACTGGGCTACTCATGGGCAAGTGGATTCTTCTCGAAGTTGGATCAGATGAAAACTCTCTTCTTGATGGTGAACCGAAGTGTCAAGGAGTTTGGTTGATGTTGGATCATGTGTGTCATGGGTTTGACAGGGGTCCAGTTGATGTTAGACCAAGAAGCCAAGGGTTGGCAGGGGTCTCGAATGCAATTTGGATGTTGAAGAAGAGTGGGTCCATGTTTGAGAGAAGATGTGATTTTGGTGATAAAGGTGGACTTGCATTGAGTATTAAAGTGGGCTTAAAAAGAGGCTTGTAAATTTGGATTTAATGTGGGGGTTACTCATGAAGGGGGAGATTTGTTAGATTCATGAATAAAGGGTTGTATTCCACATTGGTTCGAGAGATGGAGAAAGAGCGCCTAATATGTAAGTAAGGACCCAAGACCTAACAGCTTAAACTTTTGGGTCAGAGTTGAGTTCCTGACTTACATATTGGACTCTTTGGTGGATTCTCTCGAGGTGTTTCTCCCTAACAAATTATTCTACAAACACATATGAACACATGATTTTTGTTTAATATTCAAAAAGTAGTACCTTTGAAGATTCTGTAGCCCCATAAAATTACCGGTGAACAACATCAATATCATTTAATCTGTTATACTATCATTTTGTTGCTGCTGCTATTTTATTATGTTTCATAATGGCTTTTTTTTTTGGCTAACCCCGTACACGGGGCCGGGCGCCACCCCGTATTTTTATTAATCATAACTAAAAATTACAATAGTGATCAGATTCTTACCCCAACACAAAGCCTATACCATCCTTAATTTCCTAACTGAAGGCAATTCTAGTCTATCTAGCCGAATTTCACCACAAGCCAACTGTGGAATCAAGCGTATATGATCATAAACCCTAAGTTTTCATAATGGCTTTATTTTTCTTTCAAGTTTCTGAGTAGTTTGAAGTCTAGTACTACTTATCAGCTTCTTTTTAAAGCTTTAGTTGATGATTAGTTGTAGCTGGACTTCGGTCATGTAATTGATTCCTTTGTTGATTGGGAAAGTATGTTTAGCTATTTGGAAGTTTAACAGTCTATAAATACCAGTAGTCTTGTAGGTTGTTATTTGAAGAGAGAGAAGTTAAGAAATTCAAGTTGTTTAGTTATTTGAGAGACATTTGTGTCTTGAGTCCACATAAAAGCTATGATTTAATATTATTATTATTGAGTTTTGAATTAATAAAATTATTGATTTGTTGTGTGATTATTCTCCTCTTTTTTTTCATATATTTTGATGTGTTGAAATTGCTTCTACTATGCGTGATTCTTTGTGCCAATAATTCGATGTTTTCCGCTGCATAAATTATTTCTTAAGATAGTTTATAAGTGAATATTTTGTTCTATATTTGGATGATATTTTATGTTACTTTCCTAATATGATAAGAGAAAAATGGTCTATTTTGACTAGAATTAGTTCTAAATGCTACTTATTGCTTAAATGAGATCTTTGTCCCTTTTACTTGCATGTTTTTGGTTGTTTTTTGTAGGAGTTGAAAATGGATTTCATTTTGAACAAAAAATAAGCTTGCATTACGTTAATTGAGTTCCTAAAGTTCGAGTTTCAAAGGTGGCTCAAGTTACATAAGCAAAACAAATGAAGAAACTTGTAAAAAAAGAAAGTTGGACCAAACCCCTCCAAGAATCCATCTAGGGATTGCTGAAGGCATTCGAGACAGAAATTTTTGGCGAAATAGGGGAGGAATCCCTCTTAGAATCCAGCCCATTTCCAGAGGGAATGCAGAAGAGATTCCAATCGACAATTGCGGCTTCTACTTGCACAACTTTTTTTTGAACTCCATTATTTCACACCTTTTGAGGGACATTTTATAGAAGATATGTAGCTATAAAGTGGAGATTCTAACAATAATTCTTGACTTTATTTTCTTCTATAATGATGTGTCTTACCTTTGAAGCCCAAAATGTTGACTAATTGGAGCAATGTTCACATTGAATATACAACTTAAAGGTTTGAAACTTTCTCTATAAATAAAGCTTGTATCTTTCATTTTAAGAAAGTTTGGAGAGAGTACAGGAACACATCACAAAGATTTAGTTATTATATCTTCTTAGTGTAATTAGTGTAGGATAGTTTAGATTAGTTTAGTTATTTCATCCTTTCTAGTGTATTAGTGACGAGATCCTAACCTACGCTCTAAATTTTAACCTAATTCACTTGTTTACTACAAGTATACAGGTCGTGACTCGTAATACTAGGGAGTTAGGATCGATCCTACGAGGATCACTTCCAACTACTAAGACTTCTAGTTCACTCGATTACCTAGAGAAATAAAAAAATTTAACTAAGTAAAATAGCAATAATGCTAAAACTATGCAAGGAAAATTAATAAATTGAAGACATTCAATTAAATACAAATGTTTTAGGGCATAGAATCCATTACATGTACCTAACTATGGATGAAATGGTCAATTATCATTGATGCACTTGTCATGCTATGGATGTATTTCACTCAAGCCATTGGAACTTGCTCTCGCCAATGACCTGACTCTAGCCAATACTATAGTTTCTCTACTTTTATGGTGAAATCATAAGTGAAAACTTAATCTAGATCTAGAAATGCCAAAATATTCACTTAACTGTACCACTACTTTTGTGTGCCTAATCCTTAGGTTTCACCTATTCCATTTCCATCATTGTTAACTACTTCGGTAGATTAACAACAACTATCATGGCTTGCAAATGGTGATCAAGCATTCACAAGTGTTAAAACAAGAATAGATGAGCTAGCAAGCACAAGATATAGTAATAATCAACTTTATTCATCCATAATCAAAGCACAAATAGCTTCATCCATCCCTAGAACGAGAAGATTTAGCTAGACATAGAAGAATTAACAATAATCTCATATTTTCAATGTAATTAAGTATTAATGAAACAACAAAGAGAGTAAAGAGGAAGAAATGCTCGTTCAAATAAAGAAACAAAACTGCAAGTTTCAACATCTTCATTGCCATAAAAAAAACATTATTACACCAAGAGTTCTTCAAGCTCTTCAAGAAAAATAAAAACTAGATCTAGAACTACACTTAAACTAAGCTAGAAAGGAAAGAGAAGAAAAAGTTCTTCTCTACAGGATCTAGTCTCTCTTCTCCGATAATGCGTTTCTTTCTTGCTTAGAGTCAAGAAAATCTCCTAGATCACCAAAACTTGGTACAAGTTGTCCCTTTATGTCATGTAAAACATGAACAAAGAAACAAAAAAAAAAATCATGCAAGTTGACAACTTGCAGCCGTCACCAATCCCTCGAGGGATTTTTCCAAGGAGTATGCAGAGCATGTGATTCCTTGCTTTTCTTTTTGAAGTAAATATCCTGCCCATAATCTCATGTAGAATCCGCCAAGAAACTCTTGAGGGTTTCTTTTTTTTTTTTTTTTTTTTGAAGATTCCCATTCTTCATCCTTGAGTTGCACCATCTCTTTTAAACATTGTTGTGACTTCTCAACCTTCTAATCATTCACTTTATTAGTTCACCATTTCACTTTCAATTGAGTTTGATCATTTTTCCTACAAAAACAAAGAGATTTTGCAAGTAAAATGACAAAATCACAACTAATTCATCTATCAACTCAAGGTGCAAATTAAAGACAAAAATGAACACCTTATACAAGTTAACCTTACAAATTGACTCAAAAATAATATGAAACACCTTCAAAAAGCAATATCAACAACTACACTGCAAATGATCCAAGTGCCTAGCCAAATAACATACTTTTTCAAATTTAAATCCCATAACTGATGTGCGACGGATCTAGACGAACACCAAGTTGGGTTGATTGCGGAACCTTGACCCTTCTAGAATCACAAGTCACGAACTAAGGAGACTCCTTAACCTAAGACGAGCAAATTTAGTGAACCAAAAGTATAGTTAGAAGAACGCCACAATCAAGGAGACTACTTGATTGATAAGTTCGATGAACAGCTTGAGATTAATTCTCAAGTATTCAAAGGAAATTCTCTTGAGGCAAGAGAGAGTGAATAAACTCACGAATATTTTATAAAATCTGAATTCCCCTTTAATGAATGAAAACCTAGGCTATATATAGCCTTACAAGACTCAAACCCTAGAATGTCCAATGGACGACCTTGCCCTTCATTAAGGGTGAAAATATCTAACAACTAATTGACTAAAATTAAGACTCTGAATTCGGCCAAAGTGAAGTGAAAATTGACCGAAATTATTAATGCTAACAAACAACTAATAATGGTAACTAAAACCCTAATTAGCAAGCTAGTGCTCCGTGAACTAGTCTTCACTTGGTTCTTCCATTTGAAGGAAAGTGTATAAAGTAGTTTCTCCATTATGTAATCCTTCAATGGTCCTCAAGTCATCACCAACTCATTCTTGAATCGTGCAAACAAGAGCTTGAAGTGATTCTTGAATTTTCCTAGCACGCGCTCTTGTAATTGGACCACTGGGTATTTGCATGACCTGAGCACTAGAAGTTTGAGCAGCCTTGAGCCCCTCCTGATTAGTCCCCTCCTCTTGAAGGCGATTTGTCCTCAAATCAAACTCATCATCTGCATGAAAAGGACTCAAGTCAGATACATTAAAAGTAGCATGTACCCCATACTCACCTGGAAGTTCAAGTTTGTAGGCATTGTCATTTATACGCTCCAGGACTTGGAATGGACCATCTCCCTGTGGAAGTAGCTTACTACGCCTTTTGGTTGGGAACCTCTCTTTGCGCATGTGTATCCATACCCAATCGCCAGGCTCAAAGACCATCTTGCGGCGCCCCTTGTTGGCACTTTGGATGTATTGAAGTGTACGCTTCTCGATGTTGGCTCGCACCTTAGTGTGTAACTCACGTACATATGCAGCTTTATTCTTACCATCCAAGTTAACTCTCTCATGAACAGATAAAGGAGTTAAATCCAAAGGTGTGAGAGGGTTAAAACCATACACAATTTCAAACGGCGAATAATGTGTAGCAGAATGAACAGTGCGATTGTATGCAAATTCCACATGTGGTAAGCAATCTTCCCAAGATTTAATGTTCTTTTTTATAATTGCGCGCAACTTGGTAGATAAAGTCCTATTAACCACTTCGGTTTGACCATCAGTTTGAGGGTGGCTAGAAGTAGAAAATAGCAATTTAGTACCTAGTTTACACCACAAAGTTTTCCAAAAATAGCTAAGGAATTTGGCGTCCCTATCAGAAACAATAGTGCGTGGCATGCCATGTAATCTAACTATCTCACGAAAAAATAAATCTGCAACATGCTTAGCATCATCTGTTTTAAGACAAGGAATAAAATGGGCCATTTTGGAGAAGCGGTCAACTACCACATAGATTGAATCATGTCCTTTTCTAGTCCTAGGTAGTCCAAGCACAAAATTCATTGACAGATCAACCCATGGTTCATGTGGAATTGGCAAAGGTGTATAGAGACCATAAGGGTGTACCTTTGATTTGGTTTGGTGACAAGTCACACACCTTTTAATGTGCCGTTCTACGTCACTCCTCATACGTGGCCAGAAGAAATGCTCTTGGAGAATCATTAAGGTCTTGGCAATGCCAAAGTGTCCTATTAGTCCTCCTCCATGAGCTTCTCTTACTATGAGTGTGCGCATGGAGCTCTTGGGAATGCAAAACTTGTCCTTGTAGTATAAGAACCCCTGAGAGATGAAATAGTGCTCACGAGAGTGTCGTGGCAAGGAGACAAAAATCTCACCAAAATCTGAGTCAGGTGCATAAAGATCTTTACGGAATTCAAAACCAAGCAACTTAGCATCTAATGTAGTGATAAGTGCATACCTTCGTGAGAGTGCATCAGCCACTACATTCGTCTTACTTGTCTTGTATTTGATCACAAAGGTAAAACTGTCAATGAAGGTAATCCATCGTGCATGTCGCTTGCTCAACTTGTCTTGGGATTTGATATGCTTGAGCGACTCATGATCTGTGTGCAAGACAAACTCACGAGGGCGAAGATAATGTTGCCATGTTTGTAGAGCTCGCACTAAGGCCATTAGTTCCTTATCATAGGTTGAGTAGTTTAGAGCAGCTCCATTCAACTTCTCGCTAAAGTAGGCAACTGGGCAACCCTCTTGGAGTAAAACAGCTCCAATACCTATACCAGAAGCATCACACTCTACTTCAAAAGCTTTGTCAAAATTAGGTAAACTAAGAACAGGTGCATGTGTGGGTTTGTGTTTAAGTAATTGGAAAGACTTAGCTTGTTCCTCTCCCCAATGAAATTGCACATCTTTCTTGACAATTGACGTAAGTGGGGCAGCAATTGTGCTAAAATCCTTGACAAAACGCCTATAGAAGCTTGCCAAGCCATGGAAACTTCTCACCTCACTTACATTGGTAGGGGTTGGCCATTCACTAATAGCCTTCACCTTTTTTTGATCAACATGAATTCTCTGCTCACTAACAACATATCCTAGGAAAACCAATTGATTTGTGCAAAAGGTACACTTCTTAAGGTTAGCGTAGAGGCTTGCCTTGCGAAGTGCATCGAGGACCATTTGTAAATGCACAATATGCTCATCTAGAGTCTTACTATAGATCAAAATGTCATCAAAGTAAACGACCACAAATTTACCAATGAAAGAGCGTAAAACATGATTCATGAGTCTCATAAAAGTACTTGGTGCATTGGTTAGCCCAAAAGGCATAAC